>NC_142955.1:22539396-22561896 GCF_046866305.1 Octopus bimaculoides | reverse complement strand
GAAAGTCATGTGATAGAGACAAATAGGGGGAAGAAAAACAAAGAGAAAAGGGAAAGCAGAAAAAAAGAAAACAAAGAAAAATAAAAGGGAAAAAAAGTCATGGCAACTATACACTTCTCAATATAGAGTATATTGTATGAGACAAGAGAAAGTGGTGAGGAGAGTATAGACTCATATATATATATATATATATATATATATATATATATATATATATATATACATACATATATACTCATGTACTCTTTTCAGTCATTTGACTGCGGCCATGGTGCAGCACCGCCTTTAGTCGAGCAAATCGACCCAAGGACTTATTCTTTCTCAGCCTAGTACTTATTCTATTGGTCTCTTTTGCGGGGATGTAAACACACCACCATTGGTTGACAAGCAATGTTGTGGGGGACAAACACAGACCACAGACACACAAACATATACACACACACACACACACATATATATATATATATATATATATATATATATATATATATATATATATATATATATATATATATACAACGTTGACCACTAATAACATAATAGGGTAAAAATTTGATATTTATCAACATCAATTTAATACCTCGCCCGCCTGTTTTTGCTCCACTGAATCTTTCTTTGAGAATTTTTGAAGTGATCTTTTTCTAGCACATTAACAGTCCACTTTAGTGGTCTCTTTTATATACAAATATATATATATATATATATACATATATAAGACGTGCTTCTTTCAGTTTCTGTCTACCAAATCCACTCACAAGGCTTTGGTCGGCCCGAGGCTATAGTAGAAGACACTTGCCCAAGGTACCACGCAGTGGGACTGAACCCAGAACCATGTGGTTGGTAAGCAAGCTACTTACGACACAACCACTATATATATATATATATATATATATATATATATATAAACATTATAGTAACAAGTTGCAATGAAGGGCGATGAAAGGACATATGGAAAACAGAAAAAAAAAGGACACATAAATGCTTAATTCCTCAGTAATCAACAGAAAAAATCAAGGAAATTTCCAACGCCTTTTTGGTAATATTGTTCAATTTGACAGAATGAACATCAAAGATCTAGGGACATATAAGGGAGTGAACACGAAGAACAGAATTCAACAAGGACGAAGATGGGAGTCTGTGGAACAGATAGTAGAAAAGATGAATTATGAGGAGAATTGGAAAATATATATATAAAAAAAAACCGGAAAGGCAAGGATTGTAAGAGAAACATAGACAAACAATAAGCAACACAATATATACATGCATATATATATACATATATAAGTATATAAACATTTATATATATATATATATATACGAATGTAAATATGCATATATATGTATGTGTGTGTGTGTGCGTATATATATCTATATCTATCTATCTATCTATCCATATATATATACATACATATATATATATATATATATATATATATATACATATATATATATTTCTATCTGAAATACCAGATGAATCTGTATTGTGGCGGGAGGCACGAACAAGAGTGGCTCCGTCCGGCTCGCTTCTTCACGAAAAACAGTACAGAAAAGGAACCCAAACAAAGTGAAAAGCAGTACTCCAGCATGGACCCCAACCTCTGGCTGAAACCAGTAAAAAGGGCAAAAGATAAAGATTAAAAAAAAACACATACACAAAAACACACACACACACAAACAAACACATTTATATGTGTGTGTGTGTGTGTGTATATGTATATATATAATAAATGCGCATGCGCACAATTTTGCATTATACACCTGCACACAGACACGTTCTGTGCAGCAAACACCATCCCATTGACGCTGCAAGTCGGCTGCAGTGCAGCAATAAGCGCTGATGTTTAACTGCATCAAATGTGAGCCCCCCACTAGATGCAATTTCTGCCTGGGATGCACAGTCTAATTGCATTAAGTGTGAATACATATCATCATCATCATCATTATCAACAATGTTCAACATCTGTTAAATGCTAGTGATGATGATGATGATGATGGTGATGGTGACGATGTATACTCACACTTAATGCAATTAGACTGTGCATCCCATGCACAAACATTGCATCTGGTGGGATGCATTTGAAGCAATTAAGGAGTATATATATATATATATATATATATATATATATACATATATATATATATATATATATATATATATATATATAATGTGTATATATATATATGTGTGTGTATGTGTGTGTATGTGTGTATATATGTATATATATATATACATATATATACACACACACACACACACACATGCTGTCAGGTAGTCACACTGGATGTGTTTATGTTGGTAAAATTGGTTTGTCAGATATATATGTGTTTTTATGTTATGTGTGTGCGTGTGTATAGATATATAGATTGATATAAATAAATGTGTATACATATGGATATATATATATATATATATATATATATATATATATATACATATACAATCAAATATGCAGACATACACATATATGTATATATATCAATGAATGTATATATATATATATGTATGTGTTTATAGGAGTACGACAGACATGCACACACAGACACGTGTGTGTGTGTGCGAGTGTGTGTGTGCGAGTGTGTGTGTGCGAGTGTGTGTATGCGAGTGTGTGTGTGTGTGTGTGTGTATACATATACATATATATACAGTGGAGTAGGATATAGCCTACTCACCTGCATAGTCAGTCAGGTGGCAAGGGAAGTACAGATACCCAATGACTGGTCTAGCAGCACCTAAGTCAACTGTTACCATGGTATCAAACTGATGGATCAAGTCACAAAAGTTACAGAGAGGGTTATTATAGCTCATTTCATTAGGAACAGAGTTCGTTTGACTGGATGAGATGCAGTTTGGCTTTGTGCCAGGGGGAAGTAATACAGATGCCATCTTCATAATGAGACAGCTGCAAGAGAAATGTCTAGCCAAGAGTAAGCCATTGCATTTGTCATTCATTGGCCCGGAGAAAGCTTTTCACTGAGTCCCTCACTCTTTTATTTGGTGGTCCTTAAGGAAGTGAGGAATATAGGAATGACTTGTTACATTCATGGTTCAGAGTCAGCCAGGAGTACAGTGATGAATTTAGCATGCAAGTAGGGGATCACTAGGGCTCATGTTGCAATCAAGTAGATCACCTTGAGCCTCACGTTGCAGTCAAGTAGGAGAACACCAGGGCTCATGCTGCAGCTTGCTTACCAGCCACATGGTTCCGGGTTCAGTCCCACTGTGTGGCGCTTTGGGCAAGTGTCTTCTACTATAGCGTCAGGCCGACCAAAGCCTTGTGAATGGATTTGGTACACAGAAACTGAAAGAAGCCCGTCGTATATATGTATATGTATATATGTGTGTGTACGTGTTTGTGTGTCTGTGTCTGTCCTCCCAAACATCGCCTGACAACCGATGATGCTGTGTTTACATCCCTGTAACCTAGCAGTTCGGCAAAAGAGACTGATAGAATAAGTACTAGGCTTACAAAGAATAAGTCCTGGGGTTGATTTGGTCGACTAAAGGCGGTGCTCCAGCATGGATGCAGTCAAATGACTGAAACAAGTAAAAGAGTAAAAGAGAGTATATATGTATATATATATATATATATATATATATATATATATATATACTTTTTACTCTTTTACTCTTTATATATATATATATATATATATATATGAATTATGAATATTATTACAATACAATAGAATTATTTTCCAGTGAAAAGCACCGTAAAGGTAGAATTATAAACACGAAATTGTGGCACAAAAAAAATTTCCAGCAAAATTGGTACATTGTTGTGCCACTATTTCCTAAATATATATATATACATACATACATACATACATATATATATATATATATATATATATATATATATATATATATATATATATAGATAGATAGATAGATAGATAGATAGATAGATAGATATAAATATATATATATATATATATATATGTACATACATGCATATATACATATGTATATATATATATATATATATATATATATATATATATATATATATATATGTATGTATATATTCACATACATAAATACGTGTGTATATGTATATATATATATATGTGTGTGTGTGTGTGTGTGTAACCTTGTGAATATTAGATTATTAGTAAGGCAGATGAAACAGAATAAATAATTAGGGAAACAAATAATTTCCACTCGATATCTCGGCTGTAGAGAATGATACCACTGGACTCTAGTGAGAACCAGACTCTGTCACTGGAAAAACCCTTTTATTGTAAGAAGTAAAAAAATAAACACAAAGATGAGACTTGGCAGGAGCCTACCCCCAAGGAAAAACAAAATTCCTTTTCTTCATTCATTTTTAATTAGTTCTCAGATGATTGTCTATTGCCCGGATGTGGACTAGTTGAATCATGTTGAACAAGGAGGACTAATTCACATTGGTGAAGTGGGGGGAGGAAAAGAAGATGCGTCGTATTTTTTGCTGGGTCACAGTCTCTTCAACTGGAATGCCAGGTTCTTCGAAAAAACTGTGCCCACTTAGAAATTTCTTTTTACTTTTGGAATTGCAGTGTCAGGAAATTTTTGTCATCGTCACTATTGCCATCACCATCATCGTCATCGTCGTCACCATTATCATCGTCATCATCACCATCCTCTACCTCTTTGTCATCGTCACCATCAATGGTGTCACCACCACCACCACCACCACCACCACCTCCACTGCTGCTGCTACTGCCACCACCAACACCACCATCATCATTGTCATCAATAGCATCATCACCATCATCACCATCTTTTAGTGTCTGTCTTCCATACTGGCATGGGTTGGATGGTTTGGCAGGAACTGGCAAGTCAGAGGACGGCACCAAGCTCCACTGTCTGCTTTGGCATGGTCTTTAGGATGGTTGGATGCCCTTCCTGACACCAACCACTTTACAGAGTGGACTGAATGCTTTTTGCATGGCACCAGCACTGGCGAGGTCTGCTTTGGCATGGCTTTTCAGCTGGATGCCTTTCCAAATGCCAACCACTTTAAAAAGTGGACTGGATGCCTTTTATGTGGCACCAGCGCCGGTGAGGTCACCAAATAACTTGCAAGACAAAAGTCCAATGAGAGTGGCATGGGGGAAGGTACTGGAAATGGCGGCTTTGTGCCAGGTGATGAAGGTTAGAATATGACAGACAGACAGAGACAGGTTGATTTTATTTTTGGTCCCAGATGGCTTTTAGGAAACTCAGGAAACTCATACATGTGATGGAATCTGTTTTCTGTACATCTTCAGTGTTTATTGTCCCTGTGCATCTGCCACACACAAAAGCTATTTTCCTTGTTAACCTTCCTTTGATGTCGTTGCACCTCTTATGTGTCCATAGCTTACACTGGGTACATCTTATGGAGTTTCTACCTACATCTTTTTTCTACAGATTGAGCAGGGCCATCTACCTGAAGGGGTTTGTGATTTATCTGCCTTTGTACTTACTAGGACTTTGGTTTTTGCAACATTGACTCTAGGGCCCTTCCACACCTGAAATTTCTTCTCTAGTTCTGGTAGTGATTCTGCTATGAGAGCAAGGTCAACAGTATAGAGGAGCTCCCAGGGGCTGCCTATCTTGAATTCCTCTGTTATTGCCTGGATGGGCTTCTTTTACTTTTCTTCATCTCACATAGATTTATGCATATGCATTCATTTATACATACATACATATATATATTTATGCAAACATGCATAAATTTACAAAATCATTAATTTTAGCTGCAAACAAATCTTATTGACATCAATGTTTCTGTATTGAATTAGCATTTGTCAAAATCAAATATGGAAAACAACATCCATCATTTGGTGCCTGCCTTCCTACTTATTAAGACTTTGGTTTTTGCTAGATTGACTCTAAGGCCCTTTGATTCTAGACTTTGCTTCCACACCTGAAACTTCTCCTCTAGTTTTGATAGTGACTCAGCAATTAGATCAAAGTGATCAGTGTAGAGAAGCTCCCAGGGGTGTCCTGTCTTGAATTCCTCTGTTATTGCCCGGAGGACTATGATGAATAAGAGGGGGCTGAGGACTGACCCTTGGTGGACCCTTACCAGGAATTTTTCACTATACCTGTTGCCAACCCTCACCTTACTGACAGCATCCCTGTACATGGCTTGCACAGCTCTCACTAACCACTCATCTATCCCTAGTTTCCTCATTGACCACCAGATTAGAGATCGGGGTACCCTGTCAAAGGCTTTCTCCATATCAACGAAAGCCAGGTACAGAGGTTTATCCTTGGCTAGGTATTTCTCCTGCAGCTGTCTTACCAGAAATATAGCATCAGTGGTGCTTTTCCTTGGCACGAACCCAGACTGCATCTCATCTAAACTAACTCTCTCCCTAATTTGTCGGGCTATGACCCTCTCCGTAACTTTTATTATCTAATCTTGATATAGATGTGTGTGTGCGTGCGTACACATTCATAGATATACGCACACAAACACATATAAATTACATGTATGTATATAAATATATATATGTATTTATATATATACATGCAGATGTTTGTATATATATATGTGTATATGGAGGGTCTGTCTACAAAATGTATCTATAAACTATAAATATTCATAAATACATATATATGCATACATACATTTGTATATATATGTGTGTGTATATATATATATATATTATTTTGCTTAAAAGAGTTCCAACACTGTCTGTTTTTTATGTTTTATTTATATTCCTGCAGAACTAATGTGGGGTATAGAATATGGAATATACAATATATAATATAATATACAATATATAATATAAAATAAAATAAAAATGGATGGCACCATGAAATAAAGTATTGAATGTAGATGAAATATTGAGTGTTCAATATAAAGGATCAAATATATAAATATATAAATATAAATATATATATATAAAGGCGACTCGAGTTTCAGGGCTATTTCCCTTCGTCATGGCCGGTATGACAGTCTTTAACAGACTGTATATATATATATATATATATATATATATATATATATATGTATGTATGTATGTGTATGTATACATTTCTATATATATATATATATATATATATATATATATATATATATTCACACACACATACATACATACATATATATATAGACACACATATACAAATACACACATGCATAAATAATTGAGAGTAATTTAATCACGAAATTTAATAGACATTAGTAATTGCTTTTCCCAAACTATTAACATGCATGCACACACACACACACACAATTTCCCCTTCTCCTCGTTCTCACAAACGCCCACTCATATCACTGAAAGCTCTCACATCACCTCAAAGCAATTTCCGAGCAATGAGCAGACACACCCTCCTCTGTGCGTATGTGTATGTATGTGTGTCTATGTGGTCTGTGTCTGTGTATGTGTATTTGGGTGTGCATATATATATGTGTGTGTGTGTACATACATATATATATATGTGGATATATATATATGAATATATATATATATAATTTTCATATATGTGTGTGTGTGTATATATATATATATATATATATATATATATATATATATATATATACACACGTAAGAGTGGGTGTGTGGTAAGTAGCTTGCATACCAACCACATGGTTCCGGGTTCAGTCCCACTGTGTGGCACCATGGGGAAGTGTCTTCTACTATAGCCTTGGGCTGACCAAAGCCTTGGTAGACGGAAATTGAAAGAAGCCCGTTGTATATATGTGTATATATATATGTGTGTGTGTGTGTGTGTGTGTATGTGTTTGTCCCCCCAACATCACTTGACAACCGATGCTGGTGTGTTTACGTCCCCGTAACTTATTGGTTTGGCAAAAGAGACCGATAGAATAAGTACTAGGCTTACAAAGAATAAGTCCTGGGGTTTATTTGCTCGACTAAAAGGCAGTGCTCCAGCATGGCCACAGTCAAATGACTGAAACAAGTAAAAGAGTAAGAGTATTTTTTATACTTTACTCATTTTGGTCACTAGACTGTGGCCATGCTGGGGCATCACCTTGAAGAATTTTAGTCAAATCTATTGACTGCAGTACTTATTTTCCTATTTTAAAGCCTGGTCGCTTTTGTCAAACTGTTAAGTCATGGGGGATGTAAACACACCAACACCAGTTGTTAGGCAGTAGTTGGGGACAGACACAAACACACACATACATGCAAATATATATTGGGTCATCCCATTAATAATGTGGGTTTTTTCAATTGCATGAAGTAAAAGTTGGAGGTGGGTGGGTCAGGATAAACTACCTGCATCAACTTGCTATAAAAGCAGGTAGTAATTTTACCTTGTCCTTATTCTTAGTGCAAGTTTTAAAGAGTGCAGTTTCATTTTAACTGTTATTTTTTCAAAGCTATAATGGAAATGACAAAGGAACATATTCGGCATATTTTGCTTTAAGAGTTCAATAAAGGCAACAACGCAACGCAAAGTGCATGAAATATTGATGCAACACATGGGGATTGGACACTAAGAGTAAGCCAGTTTCAATGGTGGTTCCAGAAAGTCTGAGCCGGAAACTACAGCCTAGAAGATGAGTCTCGTCCTGGAATATCTGTAGAACTCGACAAGGACAACCTACAACAAACCCTGGTGGAACAAAATCCCATCGTAACTGTTGAGGAACTAGCAGAGAAGCTTGGATTTGGTCATTCAGCCATTCATCGACACCTGTGTGCCATTGGAAAAGTCAGAGAATTGGATCAATGGGTTCCTCACAAACTTTCCAAGTCTAATCTCACGTAAAGAGTGAATGTGTGTTCTTTGTTGTCATGTCTCACGAATGAACCTTTTTTTAAGGACCGAATATTGATTGGTAATGAAAAATGGGTCCTCTATAAAAATGACAAGTGCCAAAGACAGTGGGTAGGGAAAGGAGCACCGCCTTTAGTCGAGCAAATCAACCCCAGGACTTATTCTTTGTAAGCCTAGTGCTTATTCTATTGGTTCCTTATGCCGAACTGCTAAGTTACAGGGACGTAAACACACCACCATCGGTTGTTAGGCGATGTTGGGGTACAAACACAGACACATAAACATACACACACACACACACATATACATATATACGACGGGCTTCTTTTAGTTTCCGTCTACCAAATCCACTCACAAGGCTTTGGTTGGCCCGAGGCTATAGTAGAAGACACTTGCCCAAGGTGCCATGCAGTGGGACTGAACCCGGAACCATGTGGTTGGTAAGCAAGCTACTTACCACACAGCCACTCCTGCGCCTTATACACATACACACACACACACATATATATATGTATATATAATATATATATCAGTAGTGTATGGTGGTTGTTGTATTGGGTGTGCTGCCACACCCAATGCCATCAAATTTCAAACAGGGGTATGACAGAAGTTTTCCAGTAAGATTTGTGGTTAAATTAATGAATAAGATTAATATTTATAATGAATTTACCATTTTCAGTGCATATGCAGCACACACCTAGCACACCCAGAGTATATGCCCCTGATATATATATATATATATATATATATATATGATGAGCTTCTTTCAGTTTCCGTCTACCAAACTATCAAATCCACTCATAAGATATTGCTTGGCCAGAGGCTATAGTAGAAGACACTTGTCCAAGGTGTCATGCAGTGGGACTGAACCCGGAACCATGTGGTTGGGAAGCAAACTTCTTACCTCACAGCCACACCTGTGCCTATATTCTTTTACTTGTTTCAGTTATTTGACTGCAGCCATGCTGGAGCACCACCTTTAAAGGTATTTTAGTTGAAGAAATTGACCTCAGGACTTGTTCTTTGTAAGCCTCATATTTATTTTATTGGTTTCTTTTGCCAAACCACTAAGTTACGGGGACATAAACACACCAACATTGGTTGTCAAGTGATGGCTGGGGAGACAAACACAGACTCAAACACCCAAATACACACACACACACAACATGCCTCTTTTAATTTCCGTCTAGCAAATCCACTCACATAATCTATACACGTGTATATTTTTTTGTTTTAGTATTAATTGGCAGAACTTACACATTGATTTCAAGGGCTGAGAGTTTCATGTGTTGGCACTTATCAAACTGTCTATTAAGTGCCAACACATGAAACTGTTGACCTTTGAGTCCTCTGTAATTTCTGTCAATTATTAATAAAGAATGTATATATACACTCATGTCTTGAGTTCAATTTTCCTGTTTGCATCATCAAACCTATATGTGTGTGTGTGTGTGTGTGTGTGTGTGTGTGTGTGTGTGTGTGTGTGTGTGTGTATATATATATATATATATATTTATATATATAAAGGGGGAGAGCTGGCAGAAATGTTAGCACGCTGGGCGAAATGCTTAGTGGTATTTCGTCTGCTGCTACATTCTGAGTTCAAATTCCGCCGAGGTTGACTTTGCCTTTCATCCTTTCAGGGTCGATAAAATTAGTACCAGTTATGTACTGAGGTTGATGTAATCGACTTAATCCCTTCTCCCAAAATTTGAGGCCTCGTGCTTCCTGTAGAAAGGATATATATATATATATATATATATATATATATATATATATATATAAAATAATAATATTAGGGATAAAATCCAAAATTACAGGTAAAAACTCAATTATAATCAATTTATTAAAAATTAAAATTAAATTAAGTTTCACAGTATAAAATCTCAGGTCAACCTAAGCCTTGAGAGTGGATTTGGTAGATGGAAACTGAGAGAAGCCTGTCATATATTTGTATATATATAAATATATATATTTTTTCATTTTTTTTCATTTTATCTAGTTTCAGCTCATGAGCTGTGGCCATGCTGGGGCACCGCCATTTGGTGTTGCTACACAATTTTACTTCATGAATTTTACTTCGGGAATTGACATTTGGTGCATGAGAGAGTTTGATGCAGCTGCTCTCATCTGCGCCTCCTGCCGTGAAGTTGGTTCATCTGGGACACCTGACAGGAAGAGGTCCAGCCTTGTCTTGAAGACACCTACATCCACCGCATGCAGGTCTCTCAGGTCCTTCGGGAGGATATTGAAGAGCTGTGGACCTTTGAAGCCCAGGCTATTGCAGTATCTTGTCCTACATCTTGATGGCAAATTTGGAGTCCTTGGCACTATGCAATGGCGTCCAGTTCTTTTATTTGTGTAACTTTCGATGCCAAAGTTTGGGACAATTCCTTTGAGGATCTTCCAGATGTATATTATGGCATATCTTTCTCGTCTACGCTCCAAGGAATAGAGTCTTAATCTCTTGAGTCTTTCCCAATAGCTTATATGCTGCATAGAGGCTATCTTCTTCGTTGGATTGCCTCAAGTTCTGAGATTAATTTGACACTGGTTGGTGACCATAGCTGAGAGCAATAGTCAAAGTGGCTTAGAACAAGTGTCTTCCAGAGCACCATCATGGTTTCCTGATCTCTTGTTCTAAAAGTCCTTAGAATCCATCCGGTCAGTCGCCTGCATTTCATTGACAATTTAGCAACATGAACATGAAAGGATGCATTATTACTCATGTAGATGCCCAGGTCTCGCACTGTCTCTGCCTCTGGGATTGCAGTCCCTCCAGGTCCAGTGTATTTAATGGGTTCTGCATTTAGTCTTGCATGCTGATAGCATAAGGCTTGAAACTTTTCAGCATTAAACTGCATGTTATTCTTTTCGGCCCACTTGTATATTTCATCCAGCTCACATTGCAGGTGCATAGTGTCTTCAGGGTTCTGTATTACCTGTGAGACTTTTGTGTCATCTGCATAACTTGTGACCGTGGCTTTCTGTGTGGCTGAGGGCATGTCTGAGAGGGCCATTATGAACAGCAGTGGTCCCAAAACAGTGCCTTGTGGAACACCGCTCACTATTTGTGTATCATTGGAGGTGGCCCCATTGGCTACTACCACCTGACTTCTATCCTTCAGAAAGTCATGAAGCCATTCTCCCAATTTTCCAACTATGCCGAGATCACGCAGTTTGTGACATATCATTCCATGATCAACTTTATCAAAGGCCTTTGCAAAGTCGAGATATATCACTTCCACATTTGAGTGGTTGAGCAGCTGTTTCAACACCCAGTCATAGTGTTGTAAGAGCTGAGTCGGAAACCATGTTGGGTGTCAGGCAGCAAGTCATTTTCTTCAAGGAAGGCGATTAGTTTTCTTCTGACTATTCGTTCCATGACCTTGCTGATGTGTGAGGTGAGAGATAGGTCTGTAGTTCTTGGCTTCCGCTCTGCTACCTCCTGTATGAATAGGGCATATTTTCCCCTCCTTCAGTTTTCTTGGGAGTTTGCCAGATGCAAGGAAGCTCTGAAAGAGGGACTGCAGTGGTCTTGCTAGGACTTGCTTACATACTTTTAGAAGGATAGCTGGGAATCCATCACGGCCAGTAGCTGAGTTTGGGTTCATTTCATCTATAGCCCTTATTACATCGTCTTCCTTTATATCGATGTAATCAATCATCATTGCCTCTGCAGTGGTAAAAAAGTCAGTTGGATTGCTGACTTGAAAGTGCCCTAGGGGTGGAGTGAAAACACTTTTGAATTGATCATTTAGTATTTCACTTATCCTCCTTGGGTTTCCTGTTAGTGCACCATCTTTTTCAAGGAGTGGCCCTATCCTGCAGTGCACTGAAGCTGTTTCTTTGGCAAACTTGTAGAAAGCTCTGGGGTTAGATTTTATATTGTCTATAGCCCAAGCTTCTTTGTCTGCTCTTTCTTTTCCGTGGGAGAGTTGCAGATTTTTTTCAATCTCCAGCAGTTGTATTTCCAGGCGGGACTTTTCACTGCTTTCAATTTGTTTGTTTAGGCGATTTGAAACTTTTGTACGCCGTCTCATAAGAATTTTCCTCTCCCTGGGGATTTTGTTCTTGTGTACAGTGGCCTTTCTCTCCGGGACACATTTGTAACATATAGCTTGCATTACAGACATGAATTGTTTAAGTTTCATGTCGATGTCCGGTGAGGAGAGATATTTAGGCCAGTTTTGTTTGAGGATCTCTTTCTCAATTTGTTTCCAGTTTGCCTTATTGAAGTTCAAATAGGAAAGATTCTGAGAGTTTCTTGTAGGCTGCATGTCCATGGCTTCCTTTGGTCCGTACATGGTCAGCTCTACCATGTTGTGATCCGAGAGTAGCGTCGGTGTCACTTTCACATTATGGATGAGATCCATATTATTTGTGAAGCAGAGATCCAGTATGTTACCTGCCCTAGTTGGCTGGAGTACCACTTGTTCCATGTACAAAGTGTTGGCAAGGTTCAGGAGGGAATTCACCTGCCCTTGTTCGTATCGCGTCATTCCTGGGAGAGAAAGGCCCTCGGGCCATCTGACATTGGGCAGATTGAAGTCTCCCATAAGGAGTACACTTATGTGTTGTTCTAATGTGTCTAGAACTTCTTCTATTTTTGTAAGGCAGTCTTCAAACTTGCCTACATGATTTGGAGCATCTGGAGGGCGATATGTAGCACATATAACTACATTGAGTTGTCTTATGTGTACAATTAGCGTGTCACATACTGAATTTGAGTGTGACAAAAGGACCTGGGGTGTGAGGTCTTCGCGGATGTACATAGCAACTCCACCATGACTCCTTTCTTTTCTGTCAGTCCGAAGTACAACATACTGTGGTATGTGTATTTCTGCATTTCCTATATCTGGTTTCAGGTGGGTTTCCGTAAGTGCTATGCATAAGGCTTGATTGCAAGCAACAAGGTCTCTCAAGAAAGGGATTTTTGTCCTGTTACTAAGTGATAACAGTCCTCTGATGTTCAGTAAGAGCATCGATGTGATGTGTGTGTTGTTGCCAGTGGTGCCCATCCTGGGTCTATTTGCTGCGGTGGTCTTATGTATTGGGGATAGTCCCATCTGTGCGATTGTAGCCAGGTCAGTTGCTGTACCATCTTTTGCGCCATGCACAAAAAAGATTGTTGTTCAGCCGCTGCCCTTTCAACATGTTGTTGATAGGTCTGGTCTCTGGCACGCACTACATCTGCGTACCTCCGTTCTGGGGTAGGTGGTGCATAATCCTTTCCTTTTGGCAGATGGTTTCTGCCCTGTTTCATGTTTATGTGGCGGGGTCTTTGGTGTGCAAAACGGCAGCCTGCACCTTCCTCTCCGTGCCAGCAGACACCTTTCAAGTAGAATTTGCACATTCGTGTGTGCTGTCTCTTTCTATCCTTTTTGTTATATGGATATTCAGGTCTGCTTCTTTCTTTGGCTGTTTCATCTTTTGATTTATTGGTTTTTCCCGCTTTCAATTCTTCTTTCTTGGCCCTTTCACCTCCATGGTTTTTCGTTTTGATGGTGGTAGGGGCACTTTCACTCGGGTTTACTTTCCGAGCAGGTTTCTCGCTTGAATCTTCTTTGTTTTCTTGAGTGGGGGTGACATCCTCAACTGCATCCGTGCCTCCATCCTTGTCATCTTTGCTGTGTTTATTATCAAAGATGGCATCAAGGGTGCTGATATGGGATCTTATGAGAGCATAGGAACGTGTAAACTCCTGCTTCTTTCGTTCTATCTGTGCTAATGTTCTCGTATAACCATTGCTCTTCAGTGCAGCAGTGATTATATTATTTGGGTTTTCTCCTTCAGCACAGCGCCAGGCTCTCAAAAACAATGTCAATTCCATGCTTCTCCAGGTTCTGGACATTTTAGTGGTTAGTTTATTTATCTATCTATCTATTTAGTTATTTATTTAATTTTAACAGTGTGATGGAGGGTAGTAAAGAAATAGAGAAAGAAAGTGTCTATATTTAGAGAGATTAGAGGAAGAGAGAGAGAGAGAAAGAATGTTCGTGTCTATTCGAGAGGTTGAGAGGGAGAGAGAGAGAGAGAATGTTCGTGTCTATTTGAGAGGCTGAGAGAAGACGTTGTGATAGAGAGAAGTGAAAAGACAGAGAGAGAGGGGGGTATATATTTATGATAAAGGTTGAGGGTCTGAGAGAAGAAAGGCTGTGTTAGAGAGAAGTGAAGAGAAGAAATAGAGAAGAGAGAGAAAGATTGTGTCAGGAGAAAAGTAAAGAGAAAGAGAGAGTGTCTGTGTCTATGTATTTATAGTGATGAGAGAGAGAGAGAGAGAGAGAGAGAGAGAGAGAGAGAGAGAGAGAAGTGAAGAGAAGAACAGTGGAAGAGAGATTAAGGGTCTGAGAGAAGAATTATGGGATAATGGAATGAACTAAAAAGATAGAGAGTGTATCTACGTATTTAGAGAGAAACAATAGAGAAAGGGGAAAAAAGACGGTATGATGGAGAAGAGAAAGAGAAGTTATATAAACTCTTGAAAAAGGATTCGACTTGGATAGGGAAAAATAAATAAATTAAGGAACAAACGATTATATATCTGTAACTAAAGAAATTCTCTTAAATCATGAATAATGAAAGTTCAACCTGTCTACAATAATCTCGTAAGTCAAAAGCAAAACAGAAAACACCTTATGTACATTTAACCTTCTATTTTCCCTAATAATATTAAGCTTTCGGTGGAGATGGAGTATATGTAATCTGGGTATACCCCCCCTTTTAAATTTTGTTTTTTTTACGGAATCAATGTTTCAGACCATGGAGAATTCGATTCTGGAGAAAAAATTTCCAAAAATCTCAATTTCAAAATTTCGATCCCCCCCCTCCGGGTTTTATATAGATCCACAGGGTAAACCTAACCCTAACTCAAACCCTATCCCTAACCCTAACCCTGACCCCTAACCCTAACCCTAACACTAGTTTTGTGAGATTTGGCTGTTATTTCTAGCATGTAAATAGCCTGCTTGGTGGGGGGGGGGGAGGTTGAAATTTTCCCAAAAAGTTTTTTTCAGAATCGGAATCTCCATAGCCTAAAACGTGGGATTCCGTAAAAAAAAATTAATAAATAAAGGGGAGGAAAGGTTCGGATTACATATAGTCCATCTCTACCAAGCTTTCAATAAACGACAGAAAAATAAACAGAACACAAAGATACTTATCTAGTTTTTCCAAAGAGAGATGGGTATTTCCAAGGCAGTGGAAGATTCTAAACTTCTTTTCAAGCGATGGTGATACCATGTGCTACTAAATAGGAGACATTGTTTATGTTTTCGATGTTCGTAAAGGCTCCTACTTCTTCTGTTTTTCCCTTATATATATATATATATATATATATATATATATATTCCAGACGGTTTTTCTGTAAATTTGTCTTGTTACTTTCACTCAAAAGTTATTCAGACAGATTTTTTTTCCTTTTTCCTCTTTTTCTTTTTTGGTCGAAAATCGAAGTTATTTTAGAATTTTCGTAAAGTCCACGTGTTGTATTTGCAATGTTTATAATTCATACATTTGCAAAAGAGAGATTCTTCCTCCTTACTATATTTCACTTCTTTAATTTCTTCAAGTGTACTCTATGTCATTCAGGAAGATATTTAAGACTTTCTCGGGTTTTCTTTCTAATAGAATTCGCAGATTTTTTGGGGTTTCTTGGCGATTTTCTAGGAGCTTAGAAAAACACGTGTTGATCAGAGGCCGCCGTATAATATATATATATATATATATGTATAATATATATGTATATGTATATATCTGTGTGTGTGTGTGTGTGGATTGTGTTAGTCCCCTCATCGCCACTTGACAACCAGTATTGGTATGTTTATGAACCCCGTAACTTAGCAGATCAGCATAAGAGACTAATAGAATAAATATTAGGCTTTAAAAAAACATAAGTCCCTTCAAGGCAGTGCTCCAGCATGGCCGCAGTCAAATGACTGAAACAAGTAAAAGAATAAAAGAATTTATATACGTATGTAAATACACATGTGTGTGTGTGTGTGTGTATGTGTAAATATTTATATAAAGGCGGTGAGCTGGCAGAAACATTAGCACGCCGGTTGAAATGCTTAGCTGTCGTCGTCGTCGTTTAACGTCCGTTTTCCATGCTAGCATGGGTTGGACGATTTGACTGAGGACTGGTGAAACCGGATGGCAACACCAGGCTCCAGTCTGATTTGGCAGAGTTTCTACAGCTGGATGCCCTTCCTAACGCCAACCACTCAGAGAGTGTAGTGGGTGCTTTTACGTGTCAGCCACACGAAGGCCAGTCAGGCGGTACTGGCAACGGCCACGCTTGAAATGGTGCATTTCATGTGCCACCCGCACAAGAGCCAGTCCAGGGGCACTGGCAACGATCTCGCTCGGAAAAAAAAAAAAAAAAAAAAAAAAAAAATATGTGTATGTGTGTATATATGTTTGTGTGTGTGTGTTTGTCCCCCGTTTAACAACTGATGCTGGTGTGTTTATGTCCCCGTCACTTGGCGGTTTGGCAAAAGAGAACCAATAGAATAAGTATTAGACTTACAAAGAATAAGTCCTGCGGTTGATTTGCTCGACTAAAGGCAGTGCTCCAGCATGGCCACAGTCAAATGGCTGAAACAAGTAAAAGAGAGTATATATATATATATATATATACACATACATATATAGTCAACAAGAAAGACCTTTATACAGGGTTGGCCAAAAGTCACCCAACCGTAAATCAAAACTCCATAACTACTTATCTCTAATTCTCTATTGACTCCAATGGAAAAATGGTGTCGCTCAAGAAGGACTTCAGTTTGAACAATCTTCATGATGTTCCATATTCAGTTGCTTTTATTAAATTCATTCAGTTGTTAAACATAAATAAATCTTGGAGTTAAATGGTTTTTGATTTACTGTCAGGTGACTTTTGGCCAACCCTGAATATGTACATAATACACACACACACATCTAGACATAGAAGGGTGGGGTGGGGGTGGGGGCAAAGGAAACTGGAATTTTGCAATATTTTATTCACTTAGTTTTTTTTTTACTTGTTTACTCTTTTGTCACTTTCAATATCTTCTTCATTTGAAGCAATGCATCATTCCAGATGTTTTTTTTTCCCAATGTGATACCTTTTAATGCTTTCATCGTTTTTTGTTTTTTTTGTTTTCCTTCACCTCTTCCACATCTGCAAATTCCATAGCACCAGCTTTCGTCTGCAGTGATGCCCTTCGAAAAGAGGTCTAGATCAATTTCCAACTGTTCTGTCAGGGGAGAAGCACTGCAAAATAAAGACACACCATGTAGCAGCATGACCACACTCAACTGATGCCTGAAGGTTGCATCAAGTGGCTTCTAGTGGCGGAAGCCTAGACTACAATGGATTTGTCCTGCAGAGAATGTTTCCAGTTACTTTTGGGTACCTCCTTGTAAGGCAGCGAGCTGGCAGAATCGTTAGCACACCGGGTGAAATGCTTAGCGGTATTTCGTCTGCCACTACATTCTGAGTTCAAATTCCACCTAGGTCAACTTTGCCTTTCATACTTTCGGGGTTGATTAAATAAGTACCAGTTACGCACTGGAGCTGATGTAATCGACTTAATCCTTTTGTCTGTCCCCTCTATGTTTAGCCCCTTGTGGGCAATAAAGAATTTTATATATATATATATATATATATATATATACACAGTAGTACCTCAGTTTTTGAACAGCTCTGATAATGAATAAATCGTACTTTATTTCCTGTTTTTCTCATATTCATTTAATACAGTAGTACCTTGGTTTACAAGTGCCTCTGACCATGAATAGATCATGCTTTATTTATATCTGCAAAAATTCAACTTATACAGTTTATATACATTAAATACAGGGTGTATTCTGTCACACAAGTTGGTGTATGTAGTGTAAATATTCAAACATTGTTACTATCTTTCTGAATCTGTTGCATTTCACATGGAATTTTTGGTCCCAATTTGACCTACTTATTTTGGTCTGCAAGAATTCAGCCAAAAAATATGGTTATATACACTGCATTTTCTGTCATAACAAGCCAATGTATATAGTGTAAATATGTATTGTTAACAAACTGTCTTTTCAAATTCTACTTCATTTCACATGAAACTTTTGGTCCTCCAAAGTCGTCTGTTGACTAACTTTTTTTTCGCATTTATGGCTGTAAAGTTTGGTTTAAAGAATTTGACTCGTGTGCCAGAAAACAGCCATGAAAATAAAGAACGACCAGACCAAGACAAAGAGACAGGTAGATAACATATTTTTGCAGCATACAGGTTGATGTGGTGTTTAGTGTGTATATGTAATGCAAGCACTGTCACTGTCTTTCCAAATCCTGAGGCATTTCACATGGAAGTTTTGGTCTTCCAAAGTAGTTTTGGTGCACAAGTTGACCCACCTTTATTTTGGCAGTAAAGTTTGACTTGTATACCAAAAAGTACAATTTCTATTTATCTGTTTCTCTCTCTCTCTCTCACCCATCTTTCTATCTACCATATTTTCCAACACACAAATCAGTGTAGTATATAGAATAACCATTCAAAGCATCATTACTATCCTTCCAAATCTTGCAGTATTTCACATGTAACTTATTCTCCTCCAAAATAGTTTCAGTGTATAAGTCAGTCTGCCTATCTACCTTATTTTTCAGCATAAAAGTCAATGCACTCTATAGAGCAAACATTTAAACATCATCACCATCTTTCTAAATCCTTCAGCATTTCACATGGAAATTTTTGTTCTCCAAAGTCATTTATTTCTATGTCTGTCTAACTACCTTATTTTTCAGCAAAAAGTCAATGCATTCTATAGTGTATACATGTAGTGTAAGCATTGTCATTAACTTTCCGATTCCTGCTGCACTTCACACGAAAGATTTGGTTCACCAAAGTCATTTACATGTATTAAGTCAATCTGTTTTGGCTAAAAAAAATTTGACTTGTAAACCAGAAAATATGGTGTCTATTTCTTTGTCTGTCCACCTTATTTTTCAGCATACAAGCCAATGTAATGTATAGTGCAAACATTAAACATCATTACTATCTTTCTAAAACCTGCAACATTTCACATGGAATTTTTGGACCTCCAATGTCGTCTTGGTGTATAATTCGACCTATCTTATTTGGCTGTAAATTATGGCCTGAAAAATTTGACTTGTATGCCAGAAAATACAGCATTTATGTCTCTCTTTCTCCATCTTTCCGTCTGCCTATCTACCTTATCTTTCAGCATGCAAGCCAACATAATGTATAGTGTAGACATTCAAACACCATTACCATATTTTCAAAATCTGCTGCTTTTCATTTGGAATTTTTGGTCCTCCAAAGTCACCTTGGTGTATAAGTCGACTTACCTTTTGTTGGGTGTAGATTTTGGTTTGAAAAATTCCAACTTGTATACCAGAAAATCCAGTATCAATCTATTTATCTGTCTATCTATCATGTTTTTTGGCATACAAATCAACATAGTATATAGTGTAAACATTGAAACACTGTCATGATCTTTCTAAATACTTCTGCATTTCACATGGAATTTTTGATCCCCCCAAAGTCATCTTGGTGTATAAGTTAACCTCCTGTTTTTTTTTTTTTTTTTGCTGTAAATTTTTGCTAGAGAATTTGACTTGTGTATCACAAAACAGACAAGAAGATGAAGAGAACAAGACAGAGATGTAACAGACTTTTGCAGTACACAGGTTGATGTATACAATGGGGTGCTGAAAAATTCTTGGTTTTGGGTGAAAGAAAATACAGGAGGATCAGTTAATTATCGTTTTATTCAACATATCCATCTTTCAGATTCACACATTGAAGCTTTCTTTCAGTTTTTTAAAGTCCTGTAAAAGAACTTGGAAGATTGGGCCTCCAACCAAGCCTTTCGTGATACCCTTCAAGTCAGGAACTTTGCAGCACCTCCTCATATGTGTATATATATATATACATGTATATATATATACACACACACACACAGATATATATATATATATATATATATATATATATATATATATACATACATATACATACATACATACACATATGTGTATATATATTTATATACATACATATATACATACACATGTGTGTATATATCACACAATGGTGTCCTGAAAAGTTCCTGGCTTTGGGTAAAAGAAAGTACAGGAGTAATTATGATTATATCAAACATATTCTCCTCTCAGATTCACACTTATTGCAGCGGGCCTTCAGCTTTTCTAAGCCCTGTAAAAGAACTTGAAAGACTGGACCTCCAACCAGACCTTTTGCAATTCTGTTAAAGCTGGGAACTTTGCAGCACTCCTATGTATGTATGTATGTATGTGTAATGCAAACATTCAAACATTGCCATCATCTTTCCAAATCCTGCTGCATTTTACCTGTTTTTTTTTCTGATCCTCCAAAGTCGTATGGGTGCAGGAGTCGACTTACCTTTTTCGGCTGTAGATTTTGCTCTTCAAAAATGCTACTTGTGTACTGGAAAATGTATATGCATACATGTGTGTGAATGCCCACATGAAAAACATGGATGGTTGGCGAACAGGATTGAAACATATTACAAAGGGCAGGGCAGGGAGTGGAGGGGAGGGGAGGGGAGATGTCTGTCTGGGCAGAGATTACATGGAAACAAACGCAAGAGGAAGGGCCACAAAACAAAAAAAAAAAAACAATGCCATGCACAAACAATTATACACATGTATATACACATACAGATATTTATGTGTATACATACACTGGTATATTAAATATATATATATCTTTTAGGGCTTTTTTTCAAATTTTATTTTTAATATTTTTTTCATAGTTTAGCATTATATATAAAAAGCAAATTTATAATATATTTATTTGTGTGTTTATATATATGTATGTGGGTGTGTGTGCGCATGTAAGTCCATCTGTCTATAAGTTCATGCATGGTTAGATGTATAGCATGTAATGTGTGTGCATGCATGCATGTATATATATATATATATATGCAAGCATCTTTGTGCAAACAAGCCCATGGCTATATATATATATGCATATATACACACAGGCACGTGTATATATAAATGTATATATGTTTGAGTGTGTATATTTGTATAGTGTATATGTGCGTACATAGTGTATAAGTATGTTTTAACAGGATATATGTGTACATGTGTAGACAGTTTGTGTATGCAAGTAAGAACGTACTTCCATGTGTGTATGTGTATGTGTGTGCAGGTGTATTCATGCATGCGTCTATGTTGCATCTGGTTTTGCATCTTCCAAAAAAACGCAATTCAATAAAATTTCTCTTTTTTTTTAAATCATTTTTTTTGCTTTTTTTTTTAATTACCATTATCCTCCTTTTAATGACCACCAGGCACCGTCGTCATTTTCATCTCCATTTCATTATTTGTTCCTTATTGACATGCATGTATTATATATGTATGTATAAATATATATATATATATATATATATATGCATGTATGTGTGTGTGTATATATATAAATATATATATGCGTGTGTATATATATATATATATATATATATGCGTGTATATATATATATATATGCGTGTATATATATATATATATGCGTGTATATATATATATATATATATATATGCGTGTATATATATATATATATATATATATGCGTGTATATATATATATATACACACACACACATATATGTGCGTATATGAGTGTGTGTATATATATATATGTAAGTCTGTATATAAATACAAATGTATGAATGTAAATATATATATATAGACACACACACATATGTGTGCAAACTTAAATACAAAGATTTATATATATATA
>NC_142955.1:22524396-22531896 GCF_046866305.1 Octopus bimaculoides | reverse complement strand
TAGCACTCAGTTGGTAAATCACTCAGGAGATGAGGGGGAGAAGGACTTGGTTATCAGGCACAACAGAAACAGGAAGAAAGAGCGAGAGAAAGTTGTGGTGAAAAAGTACAGCAGGGTTTGCCACCATCCCTTGCCGGAGCCTCGTGGAGCTTTTTAGGTGTTTCCAATCAATAAACACTCACAACGCCTGGTCTGGGAATCGAAACCGTGATCCTATGACCGCGAGACCGCTGCCCTAACCACTGGGCCATTGTGCCTCCACTGATCTGAGGCTAAACAGCAATAACAACAACAACAACAACAACAACAACAACAACCAGTTTACTCCACATTCAACAGACTGATCCCATGTCTCTCCACCCTTAATGAATTTAATTAATTACACTAAAATGGAATGCAATCTTGATAAATATTTTGATTGAAATTTTGGAAAACGAGCTGTGTGTGTGTGTGTAGGGTGTTACTGGTGTAGGAAGTATGTATGGTATGTTGATGTATATGTACACTGCATGTGTGTGTGCGTGAGAGAAAGAAAGAGAAGGAGAGAGAGTGTTTGTGTGTGTGTGTTTCTGGTGTACAATATGTATGTGTGGCATGTTGCTGTATATGTGCACTGCTTGTATATGTGAGTGAGTGAGAGAAAGAGGAGA
The DNA here is from genome assembly GCF_046866305.1 of Octopus bimaculoides. Lineage (NCBI taxonomy): Eukaryota > Metazoa > Mollusca > Cephalopoda > Octopoda > Octopodidae > Octopus > Octopus bimaculoides. Next base: position 22,531,246 of record NC_142955.1, on the reverse strand, counting down.
GTGAGAGAGAGAAGGAGAGTGAGAGAGAGAAGGAGAGTGAGAGAGAGAGTATGTGTGTGTCTATTACTGGTGTACGATATGTCAGTATGTGTGTGTGTGTGTGTGTGTGTGAGTGCATGCTTGGTATGAAGTCTGTTTCTGTGTATGTCTTTGTGTGAGTGGATGTGCATACATGCATCATATATATAGAGTGTGTTTATGTATATGAACGCCTGGTGTGTATGTGTGTGTGTATGCATGGTATGAAGTGCATTTCAGTGCATGGTACATAGTGTTTTTGTGTGCATGCATGGAATGTAATGTTTGTGTCTGTATGTGCATATACATGGTATGTAGTGCGTTGTGTATGTGTTTGTGTGTATGCATGGTATGCAGTAAGCACGCATGGCTTGCCTGTATGTGCAGTATGTTTTTGTATACATAGCCTAGTGGTTAAGGTGTTGCACTCAACTCTCGATTGCTAGACTGTAGGTTCGATTCCCCAGACCAGGTGGCACGTTGTGTTCTTGAGCAGAACACTTCATTTCACGTTGCTCCACACCCACCTTTTGATCAGCACCTCCATCCCCACCGGTAGGGAATGTTGGCCTGGCATCTTTTGAGGGCTAAAACGATGCAAAATGCATTGTGACTAGCGATGTGCAACAGCATTTGATAGTCAGGGCAGTCATGTGATAACACTACACTTCATGTATAAATGTGCATGTGCAACATGTTTCTGTATACCTTTACATGGTATAATATATTTTCATTTTCACATAACCCAGTGGTTAACGTGTTACACTCATGATCGCTAGATCATGGGCTCAATTCCCAGACTGGCCGTCATGTGTTCATGATCAGAACACTTCCATTTCACATTGCTCCAGACCCCACTTTCAATCAGCCGTGTGTTTCTCAGCCCCCTGTCATCCCCTCCACGAGACCCAACATCTGAAGCTCTTTTCTCACCACTTCGTCCCATGTCTTCCTGGGTCTAGCTTTTCCACATGTTCTCTCCACAGTTAGGGATTGGCACCTCTTGATGCAACTGCCTTCATTCACATGTATTACATGGCCATACCAGAGCAGAAATTATTTTTGTGTCCTATATCCCCTCCTTGTACCCCAAGGGTATGCCCCAACACAACATCTTCACCACCGACCTCTCTCTCCCTCTTCTCCTCTCTTTTCTGACTAGATTAGCCATGTATCTACTCCACAGCAGGACACCTATTCCTGTCCCCTTATACTTTAACCCTTTAACATTCAGACAATTCTGTTTATTCAAATCAGTTTGAATTAATCATTCATCATCTCACTGCTTCTAAATTTCAATGATGTCATAGTATATTTTAGTATGTTTTTAGAATGACATTGTAAGGTAGGTGTGATAGGCTGGATCTGGTCAGTTTGAATATAAAACATGCAGAATATTATTTGGGTCTGATATGCTTGATTTAAACGCAAAAGGGTTAACCTTACATGACCTGGAACAAACCCACCTCCTTCAATACTACACGCCTTCACAGATACCTGGTGACCCCACTGCTGCTGGTGCCCACATAAAAAACACCCAGCTACACCCTGTAAAGTGATTGGCATTAGGAAGAGCATCCCAGTTGTAGAAACTATGCCTCAAAGCAGTCAACAATAGTGCTGTTTGGACAAGTCCTCCGGCTCACCAGCTCCTGTCAGACCATCCAGCCCATGCCAACATGGAAAATGGAATGCTTAATGGCCTGTGAAGATAGTGATGTGAAGATCTTTCCAACGTTTGCATGGGGCAGACAAGAGTATTTGAGTAGAGTTTTCTGTGGCTGGATGCTCTTTCTGTCACCAACCTCCACCTATTTCTAAGTGGGGTATTAATCTCCCAGTCTACCCAACAACAGACAGTTCAAATATATTTACATAGAAAACTGAAGGCATATGCTGCGACCTCTTCAGCGACTCTCCATCTCATGTCTCCTCCTGACAGTACAGGAGACATGGAATGGGGAGTCACTGAAGGCACATGGCTAGGTGGTTATTTGGCTCACAATTGAAAGGTCCCAAGTTTAATTTACCCCACCGGCAGTGCATTGTGTCCTTGAGCAAGATATTTTATTTCTTGTTGCTCCAGTTCACTCAATTGGCAGAAATGAGTAGTCCCTGTAAGTGACTGAGCACTCCACACAAAGCCTCTTTAATGTAATTCCCAGGGAGATTCAGCAAGACACAAGGGCTCAACCACTTGCATGTTTATTTCACAAGCAGGCTTGTTTGGTTGATCCTATCAACTGGAACCCTTGTCGTTGTGACTGATGGAGAGCCAGGCCAACGTGGAAAACTGGAAACAACCAACCTTGAAATAAAATGAAGGTTTTGTTTATAAAGATTGTGCAACATGTTAGGGTTATGTCAAGCCCCCAGACATATTTTCAAGGTGGATTGCAAGCAAATGACACCATTTACCCTACAGCGTTCAAACAACTCTGTCAAATGTAATGTTTATTTATTCACATTGTTTAGAATTAATCAGGTATTATCTCATAGCTTCTAGATTTCAACGGTCTGATTGCTTACTATTAGAATCACATTATAGGGTAGGTGTGAAAGGCCAGATCTGGCTGGTTTGAATAAAAAATAAATAGAATATTTGGGCAAGATATGGCCTGTTTAACTCTTTGCCATCAGATTACTCTGTCAAGTGTAAGGCTTATTTATTCAAATTGTTTCAGATTGATCATGTATTATCTTGTAGCTTTGAGATTTCAATGGTGTATTTGTATATTTTTAGAATGACAATGTAGGGTAGGCGTGAGAGGCTGGATCTGGCTAGTTTAAACATTAACTCTTTTGCATTCAGATTACTGTGTCAAATGTAATGCGTATTTATACACACTGTTTTGAATTAATCATACCTTATTTTGTAGTTTTGAGAATTCAATGACAAGATTGTACATTTTTAGAATGACATTGTAGGGTAGGTGTCAGAGGCCAGATCTGGTCAGTTTGAACATAAAACAAGTAGAATATTTGGGCTGGATATGTCTGGTTTGAATACTAAAAAGTTTTAAAAAAGCCATTGTTTTCAAAATAGCAAATGAAATGCTTGAGAGAGAAATGTGAAACTATTCACATGTGATGGGATCTTTTCAGTTTCCCATCTACCAAATTCATTCACGTGGGTTTGGCTTGTCTGGGGCTATAGTAGAAGACACTTACACAAGGCACCATGCAATGGGACATTGATTCAATACGACTCCTTTGCTGAAATAGTTCACATCCAACTGTCACGATATCGGTTGCTACTTAACAGATTTACGGCTAAACCTGTAGCAGTTGAGACCTCTGGTGTTCTTGGGCTCCTGGACCATAACCCTGCTTCCTGCTATCGGAGTGGAGATCGCTGTCTGCAAGTGCAAGCCCCAAGAGTAAGAGAAGCTGTTCCAGCACATCTTCCTAGCTATCCTCCGGGGCAACACCTTTTCTATTTTGTCAGCTGCTTCCATGAGAAATGTTTCTATATTGAGAGAGGGAAGATTCTCCAATAATCCTTCTATTTTGAATTCATCTGACAGCCATGCATATCCATACTTCACATCCATCATGTTGCACCCCATGATTTCAACTTTAGGTGGTTATGTGCTCTTTAGCCCTCAGCTGGGGCCCTGACAGGTTCTGTGACTTCAGAGCAGACTTGAGAATAGTAGCTAAGAGGAGGTTCTTCACTTCTCAAAACTCCCAAAATAGGGTCCCACTACCAGATGCAGTTTGAAATCATACCCAGCACATAATGGTTCCCTTAATTCTGTTGAATCAACTTAACCCTTTTGATGAGATCCCCGCTTAGTTCTATAATACAAACTTTCCGTTTTAATCATTTAGCATTTAAACTGGTCACAGCCAATCTAAATACTCTGTCTTGTGCTCAAACCAACCAGATCTGGCCTGAATCTTCTACCTGTCTTATGTTCAAAGCATCTAGATTTGGCCTCTCACACATCTACAATGTCATTCTAAAAATAAACATTCACATCACTGAAATTTCAAAGATACAAGATAATGGATGAACTCTCTGAGTGGTTGGCGTTAGGAAGGGCATCCAGCTGTAGAAACCCTGCCAAATTAGATTGGAGCCTGGTGTTGCCATCCGGTTCCACCAGTCCTCAGTCAAATCGTCCAACCCATGCTAGCATGGAAGGCGGACGTTAAACGATGATGATGATGATGATGATGTGAATAAGTAAGCAGAACATTTGAGAAGGCAATCCGAATGTTGAAGAATACAAGTGATTTAAGTTGGGAACTTTTATCAAAATTTTATGTTAATTTATGTTTCAAACACCAAATTAATGAGAATCATACAAAACCCCACCAAAAAAAAAAAAAAAAAAAAAAAAAAAAAAAAAAGGATAAAAGGGTAAAGACCCCCTTCTGTCATGAATGACCATGGGATTGTACCTAGAAAGTTCCCCTCCAAGGCACAAGTCCAGGCAAGGTTGTTTATGGAAGACCAGCAGTCGCCCATGCATACCAGCCCCTCCTCTCCACACCACTGATGTTATCCAAGGGAAAGGCAAAGGGGTCCGATACAGCTTGGCACCAGTGAAGAGTTGCAACTCATTTCTACAGCTGAGTGAACTGGAGCAACGTGAAATAAAGTGTCTTGCTCAAGAACACAACACACTGCTTCGTCTGGGATTTGAACTGACTACCTCATGATTGTGAGCCTGATGCTCTAACCACTGAGCCATGCACCTTCCAAGAACACAACACACTGCTTCGTCTGGGATTTGAACTGACTACCTCATGATTGTGAGCCTGATGCTCTAACCACTGAGCCATGCACCTTCCAAGAACACAACACACTGCTTCGTCTGGGATTTGAACTGACTACCTCATGATTGTGAGCCTGATGCTCTAACCACTGAGCCATGCACCTTCGCACTTGGATATATCGGTCTGTATATATATATGTTTGTGTGTGTGTACTTGGACATGTCCATGTGTGCACGTGTACTTGTGTATGTGTGTATGTACTTGGATATATGTCTGTGTATATATGTGTGTGTGTGTGTGCTTGGATATATCTGTGGGTATGCATGTGCTTGTGTGCATGTATACATGTGTTTAAGTCTATGCTTGTATACACTTTTATGTGTGCATGCATTCATACAGTGTTTGTGCTTGCATGCATCTAACATGTTGCATACATCTTGGCTGCAGTTATACTTCTGCAAGTACTTTTCTGTGCATCAGTGACAGGGCAATTCCACATGACCTTCAAGATAGATTGAGAAGAGGTAACATGAGGGACCACCTAGACATCCAATTAACATAGATTAACATGAAATTTTGATGGAACAATGTTTTAATTGTGGAGGCGCAATAGCCCAATGGTTAGGGCAGCGGGCTCGCAGTCGGAGGATCGCGGTTTCGATTCCCAGACCGGGCATTATGTGTGTATATTGAGCAAAAGCACCTAAAAGCTCCACAAGGCTCCGGCAGAGGATTGTGGCGACCCCTGTTCTACTCTTTCGCCCCAACTTTCTCTCACTCTTTCTTTCTGTTTCTTGAGTAATGCTGCGATGAACTGGCATCCCGTCCAGCTGGTGGGGAACACATATGCCATAGAAACGGCCCATGAGCTTGGCTAGGCTTGAAAAGGGCGCATAAATAAATTAAAATGTTTTAATTAAGGTCCCTTTAACCCTTTAGCATTCAGATTATTCTGTCAAATGCAATGCTTGTTTATTCTCATTTCTTAAAATTAACCCTATATTATCTTATCTTATAGCTTTGAGACTTAAATGATGTAATTGTTTATTTTTAGAGGAAATGCGAGCGGCCAGATCTGATTAGTTTGAACCCAAAACAGGTCAGATATGACCAGTTTAATTACTAAAAGGTAAAAAACAGGAATTTAGTATCGTAGTACCAGGAGTGGAGAGGAGTAAAGTCTCAGGAGTGCTTGTATGAAAATGGTTGAACCACACCTTGCTGTCTTTAAAAGAAAGGAAATATGTCTGAAAAGAGGAGGTGGAATGCCTTTGGCCAGATGTCAGCCTTGTTAGAGCTGACTCGGGGTTAAACAACACAACATTGCTATGGTAAGACTATGTTGGTTTTTGTAGACTTCAGCCAGCTGTAATCCAGGAGGCATAAATTCTGAAGACATTCCAGGCATGACCATGCCATTTCTTTTATAGAAATAGCGTATCTAGGATAACATTACTCAATGACTTAAATTTGATTTTTTTTTAAAGATGGTAAGGTGAGATCCTGGGGGTGGGGTGGGGGTGGGGGTGATTCAACTGCTGTTTCTTTCTAGAAGACAGAGGAGTGAAGAATGAGGACAGGCATGGCCAAGGACAGGTCTGGTTGAGGACGGACATGACCGAAAACGGACACAACAGGGGCACGACTTAGGACGAGTACGGGCTTGGCTGAGAATGGGTGCAGCTGAGGACAAAAGAATGAAGACTAATGGTGATACGAGACAGAGGAACATAGAAGACGAAAGGAAATGGATGAGAGATAAAGAGGATGGAAGAGGCAAAGAAAACAAGCAGAAGACGCAATAAGTCAAGCATTGTGTGTATTTGTGGTATGGTAATGATATAGGAACAGGTCTGGTACTTTAGAGTGTGGATGTGCAAGGGTGAGTATTTAGGCAAATTCCTATTGCCCTTTTGTGAAATGTTTTGTGTGAGTATGCATATGAATATATGTATATATACATGTACATAGCCTATATATATATATATATATATATATATATATGTTTATTACATACATCACTATTTCAACAGTGACTTCCAGAAGAAACAAACCTCAATACACATAAACATGTAGAAAATAGAGCAAAGTGGGTGTTGAAAGA
>NC_142955.1:22504396-22516896 GCF_046866305.1 Octopus bimaculoides | reverse complement strand
TATATATATATATATAATATATATATATATATATATATATATATATGTATATGTACATATATATATATATATATATATACATATATATATATATATATATATATATATATATATAGCTGTCTGGCTTCTGTGCCGGTAGCACGTAAAAAGCACCATTTGAGTGTGATCGTTACCAGTGTTGCCTTACTGGCACTTGAAAAAACATTCGAGCAAGGTTGTTGCCAGTAACGCTGGACTGGCTGCTGTGCAGGTGGCACGTAAAAAAACACCTTTTTGAGCGTGGCCGTTGCCAGTACCGCCTGACTGGCCCTCGTGCGGGTGACACATAAAAGCACCCACTACACTCTCAGAGTGGTTAGTGTTAGGAAGGGCATCCAGCTGTAGAAACTCTGCCAAATCAGATTGGCGCCTGGTGTAGCCATCTGGTTTCACCAGTCCTCAGTCAAATCGTCCAACCCATGCTAGCATGGAAAGCGGACGTTAAACGATGATGATGAATGTGGCGTGACTGTGTAGTAACAACTTTGCTTCACAACCACATGGTTCCGGGTTCGGTGCCACTGCTTGGCACTTTAGGAAAATGCCTTCTGCTATAGCTCTGGGTTAACCAAACCTTTGTGAGTGGATTTAGTAGAGAGAAACTGAAAGAAGCCCATCCTATATGTATGTATGTGTGCGCATTGTGTGTATCCCCACCACCTGACAACCAGTATTGGTTTGTTTACATCCCCATAACTTAAACGTTTGGCAAAAGAGAGACCAATGGAATAAGTACCAGGCTTAAAAAAAAAACTGGGGTGAATTTGTTCAACTAAACCCTATCCTTCAAGGCAGTGCCCCAGTATGGCAGCAGTCTAATGATTGAGAAAAAAAAAAGAAAGATAAAAGATTAGTATTTATGTATGTGTGTGCACATGCATGTGTATTGTGGTCTTGACATTATGGGATGGTTGTAAATGAGCTTTATTGTCATACAGGCGAGGTTGTTCATTTCCTGTCTTCTATGAAAAATCTACCTGGCCATGGGATGGAGGTGGGGTGAGTGGGGAATAGAACATTGCTTGAGAGACAGGTACAGGTGTCTTGATTGTAGCAAAAAAAAAAAAAAAAAAATTCTGCTTAACCTATGTGAATATGGGAAAAAAGAAGGATTTTAGGTAATGATGATAAGCGAGGAACAAATAGTTAAGAGCAAGGGAGAAAAAAAAAATTCTGCTTCAACACGCGAATTCACACAAAGAATCCTGCACACCAGATACAAAAGCAAAGAAAATAAGATGGCGGAGGTAAAGAATATGTACACCACCTGTTTTCGGCATAACAAAAACCCTAAACCCTAAACACTGGGTCTATGTATTCTTTTGCCAAGAAGTTTATATCATAGAACTTGGGGCAGTTTCATAAAAGTTCTAAGTTTGAAAAGTTTTCTGTACATGTGTGTGTGTGTGTGTGTGTGTGTGTGTGTAATCATCATTCAGCTCTTCAACATTTAAACTGGCCAAATCCGGTCAAAATGTTCTACCTGTTCTATCTTCAACTAAACCAGTCGCATCTGGCCCTTCTCACCTCTTCCCAGCAATGCCATTCTAAAAGCAAACAACCACATCATCGTCTAAGGATATTTTCGTTTTGATCTTTTACTCAGGAGGAAAGGTAGCATCCATCACCCTTTACAAGGCCATCGAGACTGGAAGGAAGGAAGGAAGGAAGGAAGGAAGGAAGGAGGAATATATCCTCAAACCAAAAATCTGGCCTGACTGTTTACAACAGACTAGACCCCTCCACTAAACGCCCTTAAAGTGCCAGGCAGTTGTGCTAAACTGGGCCATAGATTTTGATTACGTTTGTAAGCTGTTGTAGGATTTAAACTCAATGCAGAAAGGAGGAACAAATAACCACAAGGCATTAGAGTGGATGGAACTTGTGGAAGAGGAAGACATAGGATGAAGTACTGATGACTGAACTCAAGACACTGAGCCTTAATGGAGAAGATAAAAGGGCCGAGATATCTGGCGTACTGCTGTCCTCATGAAGGCTCATTCGCTACAGCAGAATTCATAACGGTGCTGGTGCCACGTTTAAAAGGACCCAGTACACTCTATGGAGTGGTTGGCGTTAGGAAGGGCATCCAGCTGTAGAGACCATGCCAGAACAGACATCTGCAGCCCCTGGCTTTACCAGCTCCAGTCAAACTGTCCAACCCATGCCAGCATGGAAAACGGACGTTAAACACCATGATCGTTGTTTTCGCAGTTTTCCTAAACATGCATGCACGTGCATATTCTCTTCAGATTTCTGGGGTTCGGGTGGGTGGGGACAAAAGCAAAGAGCATGGGATGGTGCAGTGGTTGCAATCAGCTAGATAGAAAGGCGGCTCTGACTGTGCACCCAGCCCCCATCCGCCGCCCCGCTTCACAGAAACCTGAAGAATGGGCACGTAAGTTAAGTTGCCTGTGTGTCTAGGAAACTCAGAGTAAAGAGACAGTGGAAGTCATTGACTCGTAAACTATAAAAATACTCTGGCGTTTGTATATATAAACATTGTATATATATCTACATACATATGTATGTATGTATGGGCAAATGCGGAGCAGAAGAATATGGAGGTCAGAGAGAGAGAGAGAGAGAGAGAGAGAGAGAGAGAGAGAGAGAGAGATCACACCTCACTGTGTGCTGCTGTGCAGAGATCTATTTCTTTTTCTTCCTGCGAAGATAATTGAAAGTTATGATGATGACGATGATGACGATAGTGGTGGTGGTTATGGCCGACAATTATATGCTTAGCTGCATAAGTGCATGCATACACATACAGGTGTGTGTGTGCACGTGTGTACTAGCATACCCACATAAGCAGGTAAATACTTAAAGACGTAGAATATATATATATAAATAATATATATATATCAATATATAACACGAATACGTACACTGATAGAGTTTTGGGGGAGTTACGTAAAACACGCACACTCACACACAGCTAAGTCGTTACAATGATAAGAATGATAAAACTGGCAGAGTTTCAAAAAACACATACATACAGACAATAGCATTTGCAGACATCATATGGGTGTATCACACACACACACACAGAACAGTATCTCAGATGTACATATATACAGATAACAACTCTTGCAGACAAACACACACACACACACACACACATAAAATACACAGATACTAACTCGTATAAAACAACTACAGACGTTAGTGTTACAAATAAGACTATCTCTCTCCCTGTCTCTCGCACACAGAGAGCTATTATAGTCGAATTCATTGGTCTGTGCCCATACTGGGCACCGCTTTTCAAGGGGTTTATTTAATTATGTTGATCTCAGTTTGACGTCTCGGTTTCACCTCGTAAACATTCTACAAGTGTCCCAAGTTTCAAAGTGTTTCGTTAAGAAAATACTGGTTCCCCCGTTTTGAACAATACTAGTGTGATGGGAGATAACTCTGCCACACCTAAATACTTGTTCAATGTCCTGGAGGCGGGTGGTTTTCCTCACACACACACACACACGCGCAGAGTTTCAAGTATTGGATCATGGCCATGCTGGGGCACCTCATCGACCTCGGTTTGTTATTTATTTTAAAGCCGGGTACTTAAACGTTTACTTAAATGAAAGAAAATTACCGGAGAACTTCCATCTAATTCTTCCAAATCTTTGTTAAAACTGTATTGAAATTATTTGTAGGGAATTTTTTTTTTTATCACAGCAGCTGGTCGCACACCACAAGGCTCAACGGAATCTACTTAAGCAAGCCAGCACGCTCGCAGAATTTATTCGTCTCTTTCGGCCAAACTGCTAAGTTACAGGGATGTAAACAAAGCAGCACTGGCTGTCAAGCAGAGGTGGAGGACAGACATCAAACACACTGACTATGGGCTTCTTTCAGTTTCTCTCTACCAAATCCACTCACAAGGCCAAGGTACAGTGCTGTGGGACCGAACCTAAGACTACACGGTTGGGAAGCAAGCTTCCGAAGCAAAAACCCATGCGAGTCATAAAACTTTAAAAACTTGTCCAACATTGTGGTGAAGAAAGAACAATTACAGAGAATCAAACTCCACTGTTATCTCACGTAAAAAGCACTCATGGGGGCGCCACTTGACCCCCCCCCCCCCGCGGGCTGATACCCACTACCCTGTGTGAGGTGGGTGGCGTTAGAAAGGGCATCCCAGCCGTAGAAACCATGCCCAAAACAGACGGCTCGAGCCTTGTCCGGCCCTCCAGCTTGTCAGCTCTTGTCAAACCATCCAACCCATGCCAACATGGAAAATTCAAGTTAAATGCTGCTGATATGGTTCAATTGGGTAAACCTTTTAAAGCGGTAGGTACCCCAGCATCGCTGAAGCAAATAAAAAAAAGGGGGGGGGACTATGGAAGAGAACTAAAATACAGAAAAAAAGAGAGAGAGAGAGGCAGAAACAACATCAGTATAAAACCCCCGTTGCTAAATCCATTTACTGGCAGGGACTGTGGGGATAATGATAACGGTGATGACAGTTACAACGTAACTGTCACCATGACATGAATATAGTCTAAGGCCTGATGGACACAACGGTGGGATCTTGTTCAAAACGGGGGCACCAGTATTTTCTTAACGAAACGCTTTGAAACTTGGGACACTGGTAGAATGTGTCATATAAAACATCTTTTTCTCTTAGTCTTCTTAACAAAAAAAACGCACATCGCAAGTTATTCCATGTTAAAGTTGTCGTATTTCTGTAAATTCAACCAATGACTGACGTCCATTCAGTCGAATAACAGTAAATGCTGACTACGTAAACAAACGATTCTGGCGGTGATAAAATTATTATTTCCTTGTCAAAAAATCGCTGAAGCATATTGGCAGTAGCTAATAAACCTTTCTAGGATCTATTTTAAAACGGGGGCACCAGAAAGAAAAAAGGCAGTAGTGATGATGATGATGGTGGTGGTGGTGGTGGTGGTGCTGGTAACGATTATGTTGACGGCTATGCTATGTCTGTTGTTGTTTCGCCTCCACGTCAGTCCCTGAGCGAGAAGACCTTCTGAGATCAAAGGTTGAATAAAAACTTGAGGAACAATTCTAGGGAGTTTGGTTACTATTTCTAGCAGGTTGAGCCAGCTACCGCATAGAGACTTCTTCATTGGATGACAACGATGATGATGATGGTGGTGGTGGTAAGGATCACGATTTTGATTACATGATTACAACGGTTATGATTATGATGATGATGATGATGATGATGAAGGTAATAATAATAATAATGGAAAAACAACACAAAAATTCTCATTTTGTAGGATTTTGGCAAAGATGGAATGTGAAGAATGGGATGAGGGGGGGGGTAGTTGAGGGGCATGATGGCGGTGGTGTTGGGGGGGGGGGGTAATTCGGGCTGGGGAAGAAGAAACGAGGGGGGAATTAGAAAGAACACACTAGAGGAAGATGGGGGAGGAAGTGCGGAGACGGTAGTGGTGGTGGTGTAGAAAAGTTGGAGGTGAACGGAGGGAGGGGACGAGAGAAAGGCGGGCAACTACAGCCTGTAGCATTGGTGATGAGGACGATGATGATGATGATGGCATTCGTGGTGGCGGCGGCGGTGTGACAATCATAATGGCGGCGGGGGTGGTCGTAGCGACGACGATGAAGATGGTGCTGGCGGTGGAAGTGGCGTAACAGCGATGGAGAAGGCGGCGAGGGAGGGAGGGAGGGAGGAGAAAAAAGCAGGCAGAAAGAAAGGGCGTTGGTTGTTTAATGACATGGTATATAGGAAACATGAGGGAGGGGGAGGTAAAGAGGGAATAGGAGGAGGTACTGGTGGAAGAAGAGAGGGAGGTCGTGGAGCGTATGGGAGGTTTGCGAGAGGGAGGGGGAGTAAATGAATCACTGCTTGTTGAAGTTGGTGGTGGTAATAGTAGGAGTGGTGGTGGTGGGTGAGAGTAGTGGTGTCAGTGGTGAAACGATGGGGAGGAGGGGGGTGACGACTACGATAGACAATGTATCAGTGTGTGTGTCCGCGTGCGCGCGTATGTGTGTGCGTGAGTAGGATGGTGTGGTAGGAGGTGGAATGCGTGTGTGTATATGTTTAAGTATGTTATGCGTGAATGTGTGTGTATATGTTTGCGTATGTTATGCGTGAATGTGTGTGTGTGTGTGTGTGTGTATCAATGACTGGTGGTAATAAAGTGTGTGTGAGTGTGTGTGTGAATAACAAAGGAGGAAGAGAGAGAGAGGAGGAGGAGGGAGAAAACAAGGAGAAAGGAGCGCGCATGTGTACGCGCGCGAGCGAGGCGGCGGGAAAGTAGCGTGGGTGCTGGAATGTCTTAGGGCAGCAGCAGTGGTGGTGGTGGTGGTGGTGGTGCGAAGGGTTAGAGAGTTGTTGCTGTATAAACAGAGAAGGAAAAGGAGAAAGATGTAAAACAACGAGAGAGAGAGAGGGGGAATTCCTAAGTGGAGAGGGGGGAAGAGCAGAAAGGGAGAGGTGAGAGGTACAGTGGTAGAAAGAGGAAGGGGGGGTATTAGGAGAAAGACTTGTAATCTAGCTGGGATCAGTGAAAAAGGGATAGATGGAAGAGAGGGTGATGTTGTGTGTGTGAGGGGGAAACGGCTTTAATGTTCACACGCCTCCTCCCACAATACCTCCACCTCCGCCCCTTCCTCGACGAGCTCGCTCTAGTTTTGTTTGTTTTTGTTTTATTTCCGTTTCGTGTTATTTTTTTTTAACCCCTCTTATTCTACAATCTTGTTCCTTAAAAAAATCAGCAGCAGTTAACACCAACAACATCTACCGATGTTATTTATAAGGATTAGCGGGCCTGAGCCTATCCAGGTGGGAAAACCTGGTAGAAATAGCTGCCAAATCTCCCTCAAATAACACCCTTCTGATTTAATGTATACTCTTACTTGTTTCAGTCATTTGACTGCGGCCATGCTGGAGCACCGCCTTTAGTCGAGTAAATCGACCCCAGGACTTATTCTTTGTAAGCCTGGTACTTATTCTATTGGTGTCTTTTGCCGAACCGCTAAGCTACAGCGACGTAAACACACCACCATCGGTTGTCAAGCGATGTTGGGGGGTCAAACACACACATATATATATACATATATACGACGGGCTTCTTTCAGTTTCCATCTACCAAATCCACTCACAAGGCTTTGGTTGGCCTGAGGCTATTAGAAGAAGACATTTGCCCAAGAAGTGGTTGGAAAGCAAGTTTCTTATCACAGTCATGCCAGCGCCTATTATACCAAACACACAGATGCTCTTTGTATCCCAGGTTTTAGAATAGATATGTCATACCTTTTGCATTCTGTAACAGGTGACTTAAAAGGTTTGGCAAGAGAAAGGGCATCTGGTCCCAAAACATTGCCTCAAGGAGTCCTGCCCAACGGATAGTAGCACACACAGAAAAAGAAAATAGATGTAAAAACTATGAAGCTGATTAACTGTTGCTACCCAAGGACCAAAGTCGTTACACAGTGTAATTAGATGATTAAATATAAATATTCATCATTTCATGTTCACTTTTCAATGTGGGAACAACAAGCAGGTTTAACACTTGGGAAGAATGGTAAAGTCTTATATGTTTTGAGCCTACGCTCTTTGATAGAAGGGGAAAAAATATGTAGGGATTAACGGTTGAACATGACCAGCTGGATGCCCTTCCAATCACCAACCCTCACCTGTTTCCAATTGTGTTAATGTTTCTTCATAAGCCTCACATGCTTCCGTGGAAGACTGGAAACAAATGTTACAACTTTTATGACAATGACTTGTTTGCAACTATAACAACATGTCCAGACAAGGACAAACACACAGGGGCTGTGTGACAAGAAGCTTGTTTTCCAACCACATGGTTCTGGGTTCAGCTCCACTGTATGGCACCTTGGGCAAGTGGATTTGGTAGCAGGAAACTGAAAGAACCCCATCGCATATATATATATACTGTGAGTGTGTGACTGTGTGCGTTTGTGCACAACCGGTGTTGGCGTATTTACGTCCCCGTAAGTTAACGGTTCAAAAAAAAAAAAAATTAAAAAAAAAAGAGCCCGAAAGAATAAGTACCAGGCTTGCCCCAGCATAACCGCAGGCTAATGACTGAAACAAGTAAAAGAGAAAAGATACCTATGCACTGACAACTACAACACTACAGCCATCGGCCTGAAGATGACCATCATCACCATGACGACAACCATCATCACTACCACCGCCGCCGCCGCCATCAATAGAGTATGTAACAAAACAAACTTCATAACAACGCCATACTCCACTACCCCCCCCCCCGCCAGCCATCACCTCCACTTCCACCGTCGTCATGAATAGAGGATGTAGAGAATAACATGCAATCACACAACAAGCACACAAACCAGCAGGACAGACACTAGCAGGAAGAGCCCCTCCTCCCCCACTCCACCTGACCACCACCACGAACAACAACAACAACAACACAAACAGCGACAACATCAATCCGTTTGTTTAACAAAGCAGTTATTTAATATAGTGAAACAGGAAAGAGATAGAGCAGCAACAGTTCTAATAACAAAAACAACAGGGAGTTGTCTTAAGGTCACGCACGCAGACACGCACATACACACACACACTCTCGCCCAAGTCTGCAAAGGTCACTTGGGAGGTGATTGTAATACGTCCCCGACGATGTAAAGATGTGAATAGTCATTGTAGGTAGTGTATGTATGTGTGCGCGCGTGAGAACGTACACACACACACACAGAGAACAAGCTTGCTAAGGATGAGAGAGCCTATCTATCTCTATCCATCCATCCATCTATCTATCTATCTACTTGTCTATCTATCTATCTACTTGTCTATCTATCTATCTACTTGTCTATCTATCTATCTACTTGTCTATCTATCTATCTACTTGTCTATCTATCTATCTATCTATCTATCTATCTATTTATCTATCTATCCATCTCTATCTATCACTTGTTAGTGACTGAGCTGTGGTCATGCAAGGGCACCATCTGAATAGTTTAAAACACCTGTACTATTATTTTAAACGTGGTACTTTAAACGTGCAAGGGTTAAAAACACGCATTATACACACACATATATACATACGCAGACACACACATACACATATATACATACATACACACACATGCACGCGTTTTCTGTGAGTGGCTGTGTGGTAAGTAGCTTGCTTACCAACCACATGGTTCTGAGTTCAGTCCCACTGCATAGCACCTTGGGCAAGTGTCTTCTACTATAGCCTTGGGCCGACCAAAGCCTTGCGAGTGGATATGGTAGACAGAAACTTAAAGAAGCCCGTCGTATATATATATATATATATATATGTGTGTGTGTGTGTGTGTGTGTGTATGCTTGTGTGTCTGTGTTTGTCCCCACAACATCACTTGACAACCGATGGTGGTGTGTTTACATCCCTGTAACTTAGCGGTTTGGCAAAAGTCACCAATAGAATAAGTACTAGGCTTACAAAGAATAAGTTCTGGGGTCAATTTGCTCGACTAAAGGCAGTGCTCCAACATTGTTAGTCAAAAATGACCGAAACAAGTAAAAGAGTAAAAGAGTATATATATATATATATATATATATATATATATATATATATATATATATATACACACACGATGGGCTTCTTTCAGTTTGTCTATCAAAGCCACTCACAAGACTTTGGTCTTGTGGGTGGATTTTTTCAGATTTTATAGTCCAGGGTTATAGCAGAAGACATTTACCCAAAGCGCCTCACAGAAGGACTGAACCCAAGACCACATGGTTGAGAACCAGGCTTATTACCCACTACACAGCCACGCCTGTGCCTATAGTCTTGCCTTTATCAAAATTATCTCCACCTGTAGAGGATGCTACTCAATTACCAAATGGCATTTATGAATGAGCTCCATATGACAAGGGGAGGTAATCTCACGAGCGAAGAATTCTCCCAAACTGATTTGCTATTAGAGGAAAAAAGACAGGCTTTGTAGCCTGGAGATAAGAGGACAGTCGTGGACAGAGCAAATGCAGGTGGCGTAATAGACTTCTTTGTCAGATCAGAATAATTATGAATGTTAAAACATAAAGCTGCTGCCTGAAGTCAAAATTCAATATTTGTATTTTACTGCCCCTTGAGGGTAAAAGAGAATAAAATGAAAAAAAAACCCCCAAAAAACAGAAAAAAAAACACCGAGTGGCTGTGTGCTAAGAAGCTTGCTTCCCAACCAAATGGTTCCGGGTTCAGTCCCACTGCATGACACCTTAAGCAAGTGTCTTCTGCTATAGCCTTGTAAATAGATTTGGCAAACAGAAACTGAAAGAAGCCTGTCATGTGCATGCATGTATGTATGGATATATATGTATATATATGGGAGAATTTACGGAAAAAAACAACAGCAGACGAGGACAGGTGGTGTAAACAACAAAAGGATGTATTAGTTTAACGCTCGGGAATAGAGAAAGTCTTTAGCGTTTCGAGCTACGCTCTTCAACAGAAAAAATATGGAGAAAACAAGGAGAAAAACTCAGAGAAAAAAAAAAAATTGAATGTTTTGGTCTCCCCCAATACAACTTGACAACTGGTACTGGTGTGTTTACATCCCTGTAAATTAGGCGTAAGAAAAATTTCCTGGGGGTCAATCTGTTTGACTAAAACCCTTCAAGGCAGTGCCCCAGTATGGCCACAGTGAAACGACTGAAACAAGTAAAAGAGAGTATAGTCAACAAGAAAGACCTTTGTACAGGGTTGGCCAAAAGTCACCCAACAATAAATTAAAATACCATAAATACTATCTGTAATTCTCTTTTGACCCCAATGGAAAAATGGTGTCGCTCAAGAAGGAGTTCAGTTTGAAGTTTTCATGATGTTTTTATTAAATTCATTCAGTTGTTAAACATAAATAAATCTTGGAGTTAAATGGGTTTGATTTACTGTCAGGTGACTTTTGGCCAGCCCTGTATGGCAGCTTGACTTGCTAGAAATAGCAGCCAAGCCTTCTCAAATCACAACCAGTTGTCTCATGTAAGTATAAACGAATAAGCAAGATTTCTACATGGTAGCTCAAATCACACAGGATAATAATACAGCATTTGAGTTCCGTTCACATAGAAAAAAACTATGGGATGGCCATGGTTGGAATACCTTTGTTAATAAACCTGCAGGATGAGGACTAAGTTGGTGTTACACAACTACAACAATAATTCATTCAATCAGCCCTGGAAGAGTAAGAGTGAAAATGAAGTGTGGCAGGATTTGATCCCAGGAAAGCAGGAGCAACATGACCACATGCAGTAAAGCGTTGCCATAATACCCTTCTCCTACACTCTGCACACCCGCTCCACCCACAAACAATGACCTAATCTGCTTAATCTGCACTAATCCCCTGCATCCTTTTGTCCCGGATGAAGTTGCAAGCATCAGACGCAGAGTAGTGGCAAGGAGCAGGAGGAGGGGTGGGGTGGGGAAAAAAATGTTTAAAAAAAAAATACAATTAGTAAAGGGGATGAGTGGTGCAGGAGGGAAGTAGGAAAGGATTACGGAGTTAATCTGAGGATGGTTTGGATGGAAGAGGGGGTTGCAGGGAAGAGAGAGGGAGAGAGTGAGAGAGAGAGAGAGAGTGAGAGAGAGAGAAAGAGAGAGTGAGAGAGAGAGAGAGAGAGAAAGAGAGAGAGACAGATGGTAGTGGTTGATTTGATAATGAATTCAATATGCAGCTTGATTCTCCAGGTGCAAATACATGCGTGTGTGTATATGTGCATGCACACACACACGGAGAATTTTAGCTGAATGAAACAAACCCCGTTACTTGTAAAGCCTTTTACTTATTCTATTGGTCTCTTTTGCTGAACCACTAAGTTACAGGGATGTAAAGACTTTCTCTATTCCCGAACGTTATACTAATACATCTATTTGTTGTTTACACCTCCTGTTGATTTTTCATGAATTCTCATATATATATATATATATATATATATATATATATATATATATATAGGCACAGGTGTGGTAAGAAGCTTGCTTCCCAACCACATGGTTCCAAGTTCAGTCCCACTCTTTGGCACTTTAGGTTGCCCAAAGCCTTGTGAGTGGATTGGGCAGAGGGAAACTGAAAGAAGCCTGTCATATATGTGTGTGTGTATTGTGTGTGTGTGTGTGTGTGTGTGTGTGTCATTGTATGTGTGTTATTTGTTTGTCACCCCACCATTGCTTGACAACTGATTATGGTGTGTGTATGATGCTGTAACTTAGCAGTTTGGGAAAAGAGACTGATAGAATAAATAATGCAAAGACTAAGTCCTGGGGTCAATTTCTTCAACTAAGAAACCCTTTAAGGCAGTGCTCCAGTATGGCTGCAGTCAAATGACTAAAACAAGTAAATGAATAAAAGAGTATGTCTGCGTATATGTACCATTCAAGCGTGATCGTTGCCAGCATTGCCTCACCGGCACATGAAAAGCAACATTTGAGTGTGGTCGTTGCCAGTGCCACCGGACTGGCCCTAGTGCCAGTGGCACTTAAAAGCACTCACTACGC
>NC_142955.1:22486896-22499396 GCF_046866305.1 Octopus bimaculoides | reverse complement strand
AAATAGGGACCATCTTATTCAGTGATGGAGCTTCTATGCAGCCAACAGTCAAATCCCCAACTCATTAAATTCCTTACTGTCTTTAAGTCTTGATACCAACCCATTTCAGACGGCCCCAAGTTCTATGATGGAAACTTGCTCTTTTAAAGAGATGTGGATGAAGCGCCTCACTGAGATGACAAGGGACTGGCACTGGAGGCCATTTACTGTAATTAAGGTAGGGAGTTCACAGAGGGAATGCCTTTGGTTAGGTGTCTGCCTGATGAAAGTATATCTGGGTGTGGGTGGTGGATAAAGAGAAGGAGTGTGTGTGTGAGAGAGAGAGAGAGAGAGGGGGGGACTAACCGACAATTACAATAACAGTCTAGTATTTTTATAATGACAACAACCAACAACTGGCCAAATGATTCTAGGTTCAATTCCACACCACAGCACCTTGGCCAAGTGTCTTCTACTATCGCCCTGGGTCGGCCAAACCTATGTAAGTAGACAGTGTGAGGATGAGGTGAAATGGAAGGAAAGGGTCAGTGGCGTCAATGGCTGAAGGGCCCTACTGGAAGAGGAAGAGTGAGTGAGGTCAAGTGGGTGGAAGTAGGACCAGCATGGGCCTCTTTAGCCCCAGGCAGCGGCCATGGATGGACGCATGTAGATGTGTGAGCTAGAAAGGGAATTAGCCATAGGTTCCAGTGATAGGTCAGACGGGTTTGGGCACATATCGGATTTAACCCAGTTGGACAGTCAACACTGAGAGGTAGGTGAATTGTACTTTGTTCCTCATATTACAGACAGGAACTGAAAGAAACCGGTCATATATACATATATATTATATATATATATATATATATATATATATATATATATATACTTATACAGATATAGGGTAAAAATTACTAATTAATTGATAATTAGTAATTTTAGCATGTAGTTCGGTGTTTTAAAAGCCATTATCGGAAAATGTATAAACACAATTTAAAATTTAGGCTTCAGCAAGCATTGCTTCACTACACACCGAAAACTAGAAACAGCAGCCAAAAACTACTACTATTCCTCCACTAAAATACAACCCCCCCCACCCAAAAAAACAAAACAATAATACTTGCAAACTACAAAAGTAAAAAAGGAAAAAATAACGAATCCACCTGACCTTGATTAATTGTGGACGCGCGTTTATATATATATATATATATATATATATATATATGGCACATAAAATACACCACTTCGAGCGTGGTCGTTGCCAGTACTGCCTGATTGGCCTTTGTGCGGGTGACATGTAAAAGCACCCACTACACTCTCTGAGTGGTTGGCGTTAGGAAAGGCATCCAGCTGTAGAAACTCTGCCAAATCAGATTGGAGCCTGGTGTAGCCAAATCGTCCAACCCATGCTAACATGGAAAGCGGACGTTAAACGATGATGATGATGATGATATATATATATATATGTGTGTGTGTGTCCCCTCCGCTTAACATCAGGCAATGGCTGTAAATGAGTATTACTGTCATACAAATGTATTTTCACTGAAGATTGGAAACAAGTAACATGCCTGGGCCATGAACAAATGGAAACAGGTGAGGGTTGGTGAGAGGGAGAGCATCCAGCTCTGGCCGTAGCAAAACCTGCCTCAACGAATTCTATCTAATTCATGCAAGCATGGAAAAAGGGGACATTAAAAACGCTGGTGCTTTTACATTTTACTTGTTTCTACCACTCATCTGTGGCCAAATAGAGCCTCGTACTTAGTTTCGTTTTAAGCCTGGTACTAATTTGTTTGGTCTCTTTGACCAAGCTGTTAACTTACTGGATGTAAATAAACCAACACCTGTTGTCACACAGTGGTGGGGGAACAAGACAAACACCAAGATACACACACAGCTATATACATATATGATGGGCTCCTTTTAGTTTCCATTGACCAGATCCACTCACAATGCTTTGGTCAGGCTAGGGTCTCTCACCAAAGGTGCTACCATGGAGCTGAACCCCAAACCATGAGGTTGGGAAACAAGCATCTTACCACACAACCACACCTATATGGCAAGAGTGTTCCAAATATATTTATTTGTTTCAGTCATTTGACTGTGGCCATGCTGGGGCACCACCTTCAATTTTTAATCAAATGGATCAACCCTAGTACTTATTTTTAAAGCCCAGCACTTATTCAATCAGTCTCTTATGTCTAACCGCTAAGTTAGAAGAACATAAACACACCAAAAACTGGTTGTTGAGCAGTGGTGGTGGGGACAAAGACACACAAATACAAATATATATTTGACAGGCTTCTTTCAGTTTCTGTCTACCAAATCTTCTCATAAGGCTGGTTTAGATACTAAAGAGTTAAAGCTTTAAAGAGTAAAGACCCCCTACAGTCATGAATGACCATGGAGTTGTAACTAGAAAGTTCCCCTCCAAGGCACAAGTCTGGGCAAGATTGCTTGTGGAAAAACCAACAGTTTCCCCTCACCGGTCCATTACTGTTATCCAAGGGAAAGGCAAAGGCCGTGTACTGGAGCAACGTGAAATAAAGTGTCTTGCTCAAGAACACAACACACTGCCTGGTCCAGGAATCAAACTTACAACCTCATAATTGTAAGCCCAGTGCTGTAACCACTAAGCATGCACCCTCACACATATATGACCATGGGATTGTACCTAGAAAGTTCCCCTCCCAGGCACAAGTCCAGGTAAGGTTGTTTATGGAAAACCAGCAAGTGTCCATGCATACCAGCCTTCCCTCTCCATGCTAATGGTGTTATCCAAGGGAAAGGCCAAAGTTGATACAGCTTGGCACCAGGGACGTCACAACTCATTCCTACAGCTGAGTGAACTGGAGCAACATGAAATAAAGAGTCTTGCTCAAGAACACAACACACAGCCTGGCCCGGCAATTGAACTCACAATTTGATGATTGTGAGCCCAACGCTCTAACCGCTGAGCCATGCACGTTCACGAATTACCACAATGCATTCAAAGTACTGTACAGCAGGACCAAAAAATTCATAGCTGCGAGTTGAACTTAATGCATTCATACACACACACACACACACACACATGCATGCACATTACATATGCACACAATTATATATATGTGTGTATATACCTACTCACATACCTATACATGCATACACACATATGGTGTGCATCATTATCAAATATCTGTTTTCCAGGCTGGCACACACACACACACACACACACACACACACACACAAATATATAACATGCATAAGATTTCAACAGTTATTTTTTTGACAAGAGTCAAACAAGATGGCTACCGCGATATAAATAGTAAATGGGACACTACAAAACACAGCAGAAAAATGGTGCATAACAGTTAAGCTCTACTTCTTCCAAAACTTAGCAGGACCCTTGTCAAATACTTTTATTAACAAGCCTCAACAGGAGCACACACACACTCTTTCACACCCATCCACATATCTTTTATCTTTTACTTGTTTCTGTTATTAGACTGCAGCCATGCTGGAGCGCTGTGCTGAAGAATTAAGCAACGCTACTACTTACTTTTTGCTAAGCCTGGTACTTTTTCTATTGGTCTCTTTTGCTGAACCACTAAGTTACTAGGATATAAACACAACACCAGTGGTGGCGGGGGACAATCAGACAGAAAGACACACACTATATTTATTCTTTTATTTGTTTTAGTCATTTGACTGTGGCCATGCTGAAGCACTGCCTTTAATCGAACAAATCAACCCCAGGACTTATTCTATCGTTCTCTTTTGCTGAACTGGTAAGTTACGGGGGACACAAACACACCAGCATTGATTGTCAAGCGCTGCTGGGGGGACAAACACAGACATACACACATTATATATATAAATATATATATATATATATATATATATATATATATATATACACACGCAACGGGCTTCTTTGAGCTTTTGCCTACTAAATCCACTCACAAGGTCAGCCTGAGTCTATAGTAGAAAATACTTGCTCAAGATGCCACGCAGTGGGACTGAACCTGGAACCATGTGGCTGGTAAGCAAGCTACTTACCGCACAGCCACTCCTGCGCCTACATACACACAATGTGCTTCTTTCAGTTTCCGTCTACCAAATCGACTATGAAGTCTTTGGACAGATACTTGCCCAAGGTGCTACGCAGTGGGACTGAACTAGGAACCATCTAAATCTTTGGTCAGATACTTGCCCAAGGTGCTACGCAGTGGGACTGAACCAGGAACCATCCGGTTGGGAAGCAAGTTTTTTACCACACAGCCACGCCTGCGCCTATATATTACATATGACACATGTGTGTCAGCACATACAAACGCGCGCGCATGCAGAAACAGAAAGTAGCCACATGATGCACTATAGTAGAGTTGTATGTAAGGAAGAAACTAATGTACACGCCAACACACAGTTGTTTAGGGTAGTGTTTAGGGTATGATGGCCTCCACCTGATGTACACAGGATTGAAGGAAGAGGGGGTGAGTATATAAAGCAGTGAGGTGGAGTTGAGAGTAGTGGAGAGGTAGAGAAAGAAAGAGAAGAGGAGTGATGGAAGGGGGAGAAAAGACAGAGAGGGAGAGAGAGCGAGAGGGGGAGGCAGATATATAGAAAGTAGAGTGGGAGGTAGATGGAAGGCTGTGGGAAGAGAGAGAGTTAGAAGGAAGGGGTGAGTGTTTGGAAAGAGGTGAGGGAGGAGATGACGAGAGAGAGAGAGAGAGAGAGAGAGATTACTGAGGGTCCGTGTGGACACGGCAGGGAGCGGTGACGTGAGGGAGGGGCAGGATATGCATTATAAGAAAGTGTGGGCGACAGCGGAGGTCAGGGGGGCCAGGGGATAAAGCTGTTTGTCAGAGACAGACTAAGTAGGTCATCCGTAGATGGGGAAGTGTGTTTAAGAAGGGAGGGGGATTGTACTTTTAGAGAAGATAGAAAGAGAGAGCGAGAAGGAAAGAGAGTGCGGGAGAAAAGGGTCGGACAGCGTGAAGGAATAAGTGATGGTAGTAGTAGTAACAGTCGTTATCTGTAGAAGTAGTAGCAAAAAAAATAAAATAAGAGAATTCTACAGCAAAAGTCCGACAGACGACACGGAAAGAGAGGGTAAGAGAGAGAGAGAGAGAGAGAGGGTGAAAGGAAAAGAGATGGAGAGGGGGAAAAGTGAGAGGAGAGCGGAAAGAGAGAGGTGCAAGAGTCATCGCGCGCGTGTGTGAATGTGAGTGCGTGCGCGCGCATAACATGCTTGAGTGTGCGTCCTTGTGTGTATGTATGAGTGCGCGCGCGCCTGTGTGTGAGAGAGAGAGAGAGGGAGAGAGAGAGAGAAAGAGAGAGAGAGAGAGAGAGAGAGAGAGAGAGAGAGGCAGGTAGCGAACAGAACTGTTGCTGAAGTGTGCAGCAGGTCGAGAACGGATGAGTAAACAACTGGAGTGGAGTGGTGTTGACAATGGAAGGTGGAGTGAAGTAAAGTTGATTACAGCATCAACCTTCATCGACTCAAACAAGCGAGCCTTCTCTATGAGAGGCGCACCAAATGTTAGAAATAGCAGCTAAAAATCATTCTCAAACCACATCTACTGTTTCGGAAGTGGATCAGCGCGTATATATATATCTATGCGCGTGTCTATGTGTTTGGCTTGACAACCGGTGCTGGTTTGTTTACGTCTCCGTAAGTTAGCGGTTCGGCAAAAGTGAGCGATAGAATAAGTTCCAGGCTTAAAAAGAAAAAGCAAATAAACCGAAAAAACAAACAAACAAAAACAAAGCAAAAAAGTACTAGGGTCCATTCATTCGTCTAAAAGCCCTTCAAGGCGATGACCGCAGTCAATGACAGAGAAACAAAAAAAAAAAAGATACACGATGGGCTTCTTTCTATTTACGTCCACCAAATTCCATTTACAAAGATTTGGTCAGCTCAGGCCTATAGCAAAAGACATTCGCCCAATGTCCCACCACCACACAGTGGGACTGAACAAGGAACTATGAGGTTGGAAAAGTAAACTCATCCCACACTCACACCTGCACAGGTGTTGTAATTTTATAATATTTTTTTAAAAAATCAACTGCGAAGTTGTTCGGAAGGATATCCGTTAATAGGCTACGAAAACAAAGATTTCGATCAGAACTTCTGGCCACGAAATTTTCAGTTGCTATGATGGCTCTATTGAGTTACCAAGTTTATCGGCTTTGTATGTATGTGAGTGACTTAGCAGTTCTACACACTCGCGTACTAAAAACCCTTTAGCATTTAAACGGCCCAAATATTCTACCAGTTTTAAGCACAAAACCAATCAGACCCTGCCCATCACACCGATCCTACCACGTAATTCTACAAAATAAACAACTATATTCATCAAAATATTGGAGCTATGAAATAATGTATGGTTACTTCAAAACAATGTGAATAAATAAATAGGCATTATTTTTGATAGAGTCATCTGAATGCTAAAGAGTTAAAGGAATTTTCGGGTGGTGAAAGTAGGTGTGAGTGTGACAAAGTTGGACCTTTGAATCGCAGGTAAAATATATCCGATAGACTTCCTTCCACTCAATTTTCGCATACCCAACTTCACCTCTCAAAGACATGGACTACAGTATAAGTAGACAAAATAAAAAAAAAAAAAAATTAAAATAAAAAAATAAAAGCCACGCAGAGAGACTTTTAGGATCGAACACTGGATTTCGTGATTGAGAAGCGAACGTCTTAACCGAATCGGCCATACAGCGTCTTTGGAAAGTAACCGGTATAAATAGCAGCCAAACCTAGAACCAACTTCATACCG
Source organism: Octopus bimaculoides (assembly GCF_046866305.1). NCBI lineage: Eukaryota > Metazoa > Mollusca > Cephalopoda > Octopoda > Octopodidae > Octopus > Octopus bimaculoides. Next base: position 22,492,650 of record NC_142955.1, on the reverse strand, counting down.
AACTCTGTCTGATACGCAACGAGACCACTACATGGAATCGATGACTGGTAGAAATAGCAGCCAAATCTTCCTCAAATTTACTCTATTGTCCTAAAAATAGAGAGAAAAAGAAAAAGACAAAGCGAATGCAGAAGCAGAGGATGGTCATAGCTGGAACGCCGTTGTTTGCCAAAGAACTTGAAAGAGTTTTATCTGAAGTTAAAACAGCAGTAAAACAAAAATGACGGAGCGTCTATGTGGCCGGTCAGTCTGTTAAAAATAGCAGCCAAATTTCCTTCAAACCATACACTTACCGTTTTATACATGAATTAATACGTATGAGCCAAGGAAGAAGACCACCTTAAGAATGTTAGAAATAATAGCCAAACCTTCTTCAAATCATACAATTTTTTCTATGTGTGTGTGTGTGTTTGTACACAAAGTCAAACATTAGGACATCAGAATATATATAAAAAGAAAAAACAAAACTGTTGTATTTGCTCCGAGTTTTTTTTATGTTTCAAGTTCAAATCCCGCCGGGGTTAGCTTTGCCTTACATCCTTTCGGGGCCCTCAATATCGTTGGCCTTGTGCCTAAATCAAAAACCATATATACGTGAACCAGATTAAGCAGCTTTTCTGTGGTTTACTCGATCAGTTAGAAAGAGTAGCTAAATCTACCTCAAATCACACCCGACCGGTTTTAAAATGGAAGGTCACATCGTGTAATGTATCCCACGCCTGGAAAAAATTTTAAATTGAAATTTAAAAAAAGTAGGGATGCTCACGGTTGGAACAGCTTTGATCACAGTTGTATCGGGGCTGACCTGGGCTAAACAACAACTCGAGTCGTTATGGTCGTCAATAGCAACGATCATTGCCGTTGCAGTCGTCAATAGCAACGTCATAACTTCAACACGAGCCTACCAGTAAGCGGTCGTCCGGCATGCTCGAAATAACAGCCAAATACATTCAAATTTCGCTGTCATTGTGTTAAAGTAATGCAGGACACAGAATAATACGGCCTAAGATTCACTATGTTTCAGGGGATGGGGTAGTCATGGTCGGACACTGCTGATTGTAGGTCTACTCGACCAGAGCTGTCCCTGGGGTCTAAAGAGCAAAGAGAAAGGAAAGACATATTAAATAATGTAAACGTAGACACATGAAGGCCTAGATACATTGTCTGAATAAAAGATGAGATGGTCACGGCTGGAACATCTTTCACTACATAACTAGTCCAAGACTACAGGACTGTGCTTGGGGTTAAACGAGGAAGGATACATTAGATAATGTAGTTATAGAAAAGCCATACCTGAATATCAAACGGGATGGTCACGGCTGAAGTGCCTTTGATTTGTGTGCTGGGTAATAACTGACTTCGGACAAAACATAAAGGGCACAATTAATAAAATAGTCCTAGATATATTGTCACAGTTTTAAATTTGATCACTGGTTTGTTAGACCTGGACTGACTCGGGGTTAAACAACAACAACAACGAAGGAAAGACACATGAGATAATGTAGTCCCAGATAAATTGTGCCTGAATAAAAGAAAGTTAGAGTTGCCAAACACTTCATCCTCCTAAATCTAGACTAACAAAAAACAACAACAAAAACAGACGCATTAGATAATCTTTTCTATTATAGGCACAACGCCTGAAATTTCTTATTTAAAAAAACAATTTTTTTGGGGGGGGGGGGGGTACTGGTCGATTACATCGACCCTAGTATTTCACTGGTACTTAATTCATCGTCCCCGAAATGATTAAAGGCAAAGTCGACCACGACGGAATTTGAACTCAGAACGGAACAACAGGCGCAACACGGCTAAGCATTTCGCCCGGCGTGCTAACGTTTCTGCCAGCCCGCCGCCTTCAGACGCATTAGATAATCTAACCCTAAATACACTATTTTAAAATAAAAGACGGGATGGTCACAGATGGAACGCCTCTGATTATAGCTCTAGTGGATCAACGCTGATTTGGAGTTAACAAGAAAGGACATTGTATAAAGTAGGAAAGTAGAGCTAGATACACGGTTGCCTGAATAAAAAGCTAAAATGGCCACAGACGATACTGGTCTGACATGACGGGAGGGGTTTAAATAGCATCACCAAGAGGAAAATACACATTAGATGATGTACTCCCAGGTGCATTATGTCAATAACAGAATAACTGTTCTTGGATGGACATTTTTGATCACAAGTCTGTTAAAGCAGGACTGTTTAACACAAGCAGTGGGGTGGGAAACCCATTAGATAATGTAATCCAAGCTACACTATCGTTTAATTTTCAAGTTTCAGACATTGAATTGCTGTCATGCTGGGAAACCGTCTTTCAGGACCGAGTCAAACAGATCAACCCCCACCACTCCACAGAACTTATTCTATAGGGCTCTTCCGCCGGAACGCTACGTTGCGGGGGCGTAAAGTAAATCAACACCGGAGAAAGACATAAAGACGTACATGGCATACACGCATGCATACGCAGGCTTCTTTCAGTTTCCGTTTACCAAATCCACTCACAAGGATTTAGCCGGCGAGGAGCTATAACAGAAGACAAACTGGCCATTGTTGTCACGCAGTGGGACTGAACTCCAAACCATGTGGTTGGGAAGCAAGCTTCGTACCACGGAACTACTACGGCACCTATCTTTACCGTTTCACTTGTTACAGTTATAAGACAGCGGTCATGCTGGGGCACCGCCTTCAAGAGATTTCGGTGGAATGAACAACCCAGTACTTATTTTTGTTCAGCCCGGTACTTATTCTATCGGTTTCGTTTGCCGAACCGCTAACACACCAGCATCGGTTGTCAAGCGGTGGTAGGGGACAATCACACACACGACGGGCTTCTTTCAGTTTCCCTCTACCAGATCCAATTACAAGGTTTTGTCAGCGAAGAGCTTATAGTAGGAGTCACTTGCCCGAGGTGCCATGCAGTGGGCCTGAACCCAGAACCATGTGGTTGGAAAGCGAACTTCTTATCACATAGCTACGCCTATGTAAAAAGAAAAAAATGATTTAGAACCATTTCGTTCATAGACTTGTAGGATGATGATTAACCTTCCATATAATATTAAGGATTTCGAGCAAAAAAGCACAAGAATAAACCAGGTAGGAGGTAAAGGGGGCAAAAATAACCGTTGAAATCATCCTCAGTATATAACTGGTATGCGACTTTATCGCCCCCCCCCTGGTGGAGCAATTCAAGTCAGAACCTTAAAGGGAGGTAACTGAATAACACGAAATTAGCATACCTACAGTGAAGCACACTTATACAAGTGTTTCTCCACTTTGAGAAAAATGGATATTTTCTTTTTTTTAAACGAGATTTTCTAGAAATTACCTTTCAGACGACTGTAGACCAGTGGTTCTAAACCGGGGTCCATATAAGATTTTTAGGAGTCCACACAAATAAAATAGTTCAAGAGCTATATTTTATGGGTTCATGAAAAAAAGCTTTGTTCAAGATATATTTATTACAAGAGACAACTAGTTTTACATAGTTCAGCCGGCATAAGTGAATGTGTGATAAACAAAATAGGAATTATTTAAGGAATTATCTATAAAACTAGTTTTTAAACCTCGAATAGCTATAGGGGTCAACCAGAATAAAACAGTAACCAAGGGGGTACATAAGGGAAAAAATGGTTGAGAATTACTGGTGTACATGGCAATTATATCGGAATTTAAGATATTAAAAAAAACCCAAAAAACAAAGAGGGGCTGGGCGCTCACACATCACAATTTCAAGTTTCATTGTGTGTGTGTGTGTGTGTGTGAATATATATATATAGCCTTTATATATTTAATTCTTTATATTGAACACTCAATATTTCATATATTCAATAAGACATTCAATACTTCATTTCATTGTACCATCCATTTTTATATTATATATCATATATTCCATATTCTATATCCCACATTAATTTTACAAGAGTATAAATAAAACATAAAAAACAGAGTTGGAACTCTTTTAAATAAAATAATATATATATATATATAAATTTAGTGAATGGAGTAAAACGCATATGTTAACTGCATAGTATGCAGTTAACATATGCGTTTTACTCCATTCCTTAAATTTATATATACTCAAATACCCAAAATATCAAGGAGTTTCTACCTCATAAACATGAGTTACACCAGTTATTTTGTGATCTTTGCTACCCTGGTATCTATTAACCAATTTATTTTGTCCGAGTTATTTATTAATAAGGAGAAAATAAATACGTATAATGTATATATATATATATATATATATAATACAAAGAATATATATACATGTATACACACATATATGTACATACTTACATCTACATGTGTATATACATGCATATCAGGGTACAGGACGTTAGAACAATAAACTACAGACAACGGAACGAACACATAGGAAAACGGAAAGCCCCTTGGAATATCCCTTCATCAGCTGTCTCTATTCTATCTAGAAGTTTCGAAGATAGTTAAGTATATGTCCGGTCATAGAGTGACCAAGGGCTTAGCCTCATGGACATATGCTTAACTGCATAGAAATACATTATTGCTCTATGGTTTAGAATGTGCTTCTTTTCCGGATATATGATACACTGACAATATATATACTCTGTTACTTGTTCCAGCCATTTTACTGCGGCCATACTGGAGCACCTGTGTGCGAGCGGAGCAATTTCTTTTGGGAGCATTTGCACATTAAATTAATAGTTTAATAGTAATCTATGCTATCTGAAAGGTATTTATAGGAAATTTCATTACAAAATATCCATTTTTCTGAAAGTTATGAGGAAACAAACTTAGGAGGGATACACTTGTGTAGGGACACCGGATGTTTCTGTTTTCATTTCCTTTTTGTTATTCAGTGTATACAGATCGTGTAACTGGTATTTTTAGTCTATTGGTCCCTTCTCTCTCGTCTCTCAGCGGCCCCTCGGTAGAATGAATGAACGACAAAATTCCGATTTCGTGTGGAATTAGAATGTGAAGGGAGTTAACTGTGTATGTATATATATATATATGTATGGGCGTAAGAGAAAGAGGGGGAGAGAGAAGGCGAAAGTGAGTAGGGGGAAGGGAGAGAGACGAGGGAAAGAGACAGAGTAAGAAGGAGGTGGAACAGGGAAGGAAAGAGAGAGGGAGAGAGAGAGAGAGAAAAAGAGAGTGTTGCAGACTGAAAATCGATGAGTGAAGGCTGATATGGAGTGAGAGTGGAATGGTTGAGAACGGGGTTGAGGCGGGAACAGAGTGGAGCTAAAAGTGGAAGAGAAAGTAGAGTGAGGTGTCGCAGTGTAAAAATAACTACTAGTTTCCCCACTGCATAAATAAACAAACGTTACTCGTTTGATACCATTATCATCATGTACATCAACAGCAGGGAAGTAGACCCTCCCTCTATGTCAGACATGGGCAACCCTTTTCGAGAAGCGGGCCGCACTGCTAAAAAACGAAAATAGTGTCACGGGCCGCAGTTTGCTCTATGTAGTCTCTCACCCATATCAACCACCAGTGTTAGATATCAGAGGTATGTCGAACAGAGACCAAGTCACAACGGACATAATACAATTTTGGTCGCTAGTCCTGTTAGAAATAGCAGCTAGATCGCTCTCAAATCACACCCTACTGTCTGGTGGTGTATGTGAGCGACCTCTTCTACGATAGTCCAGGCTCGACCAAAGCTTTGTGAGAGTATTCGGTAGACGAAAACTGAAAGGAATCCCGTGGTGTACACACACACATGGAGTATGTGTGTGTGTTTGTTTACCTTCCTATAGTTTA
>NC_142955.1:22459396-22481896 GCF_046866305.1 Octopus bimaculoides | reverse complement strand
TATCTTTTACTTGTTTCACTCATTAGACTGCAGCCATGCAAGAATTTTTTAGTCGGATTAATCGACCCTAGTATTTATTTCCTTTTTTAAGTCTGGTATTTATTCTGTCGGACACCTTATGCCGAACCGCTAAGTTACAGGGACGTAAACACACCAACAACGGTAGTAGGGGATAAACAGACACAAAGACACGCACACATACAATATATATATATATACATACATACATATATACGACAGGCTTCTTTCAGTTTCCGTCTACCAAATCAGCTCACAATGCTTTGGTCGGCCAGAGGCTATAGTAGAAGACAGACACTTGGCCAAGGTGCCACGCAGTGGGACTGAACCTGGAATCATGTGGTTGGGAAGTAGACTTATTTCATTCACTGGACTGCGGCCATTCTGGGGCACTGCCTAGAGAGGTTTTTAGTCGAATGAATTGACCCTCAGTACTTATTCTATCGGTCACTTTTTGTCAAAAGGCTGAGGTACAGGGATGTAAATTAACCAACACCGGTCCTCAAGTGGTGGGGACAAACATAAACACATAACAGACTTCTTTCAGATTCCGTCTACCAAATCCACTCACGAGGTTTTGGTTATCCGGAGCTACAGTAGAAGAAACTTGCCCGAGGTGCAATGTAGTGGGAGTGAGTCCAAGTGAATATGGCTGGAAGCAAGCTTTTTACCCCACAGCCGTATAAAACAGTATAATGTATGTGGTTGAATATACCATATAGCTGATCCATTGTTGTGAAGGCGCGTGGCTTGGAGGTTAGGGTATTCGGCTCAGGATCGCAAAGATGTGAGTTTGTCTCCTGGCGGCAAGTTGTATCCTTGAGCAAGATACTTTATTGCATGTTTCTCCAGACCAATCAGCTGGCAAAAACGAGTCGTACCTGTAATTCAATGAGTCAGCCTTATCACATTCTGTGTTATGCTGAATCGCCCTGAGAACTACATTAAGGGTACATGTGTCTGTGGAGTGCTCAGCCACTTGCACATTGATTTCACGAGCAGGCTGTTTCGTTCATCTGATAAACGGGAACCCTTATTGTCGTGACCAACGGAGTTGCCAGTTAGCTGAACTGTTGTACAATACAAACAACATACATTGTTTATGGTGATATGGATTTGTTGATGTTGTCATGTCAGTCTCACGCCACTTCTGACGATTATCTCCATCAATAGTTTCACGTTCGATCTACAAATCAATACGCAGCTCCAGATATACCACATGCGGTCATTCGACCTGCTAGAAATAGCAGCCAAATGCACCTGAAATCATACTATTGTCTTGAATACGAGGCGGGTGCTGAAAAGTTCCTAGCTTTATGGGTATTGCAAAAGGCCTGGCTGGAGGCCAACCTTCCAAGTTCTCAAAATTACCGAAGTAACCACTGCTATAAGTGTATGAATTCGAGAGGGGAATATGTTGAATAACATCATAATTAACTGATCCTCCTGAACTTTCTTTTACCCCCAAAACAGGCACTTTTCAGCACACCCTTGTGTGTGTGTGTGTGTGTATCATCATCATTGCCGTTTAATGTTCGCTTTCCGTGCTGGTATGGGTTGGACGGCTTGACTGAGGACTGGTGAGCCAGAAGGCTGCACCAGGCTAAATCTGATCTAGCAATGGATGCCCTTCCTAACGCCAAACAACATAACGTACACTGAGTGTACAACCAGATGAGAGAGACACACAGAAGGCCCCTAACTCTTCATCAGTTATCAACCAAATGGTATTACTCAGTTTCGCACCATATACATATTATGAGCGGGTGCTGAAAAGCACCTGGCTTTAAGGGTATTGCGGAAGGCGTGGTTGAAGGCTCAACCCTCCAAGTTCTTTTACAGGGCTTATAGGACCTCGGATTAAGCAAGGAAAATGAGTACATTACAGAATGGTCATTGCTGAGCTGGGACTAAACAACAAGGCTACACTTTGTCTAAATAAAAGATGGGACTGTTATGGCTGAAACATGATCCGGGTGTGGCTGTGTGGTAAGTAGCTTGCTTCCCAACCACATGGTTCTGGGTTCAGTCCCACTGCATGGCACCTTGGGCAAGTGTCTTCTACTATAGCCTCGGGCCGACCAAAGCCTTGTGAGTGGATTTGGTAGATGGAAACTGAAAGAAGCCCGTCGTATATATGTATATATATATGTATGTGTGTCTGTGTTTGTCCCCCCCAACATCGCTTGACAACCGATGCTGGTGTCTTTACGTCCCCGTAACTTAGTGGTTCGGCAAAAGAGATCGATAGAATAAGTACTAAGCTTCCAAAGAATAAGTCCTGGGGTCGATTTGCTCGACTAAAGGCGGTGCTCCAGCATGGCCGCAGTCAAATGACAAACAAGTAAAAGAGTAAAAGAGATGTCTGCTAAATAGAGCTGATCCAGGACAAAATAATAAGGATACATAAAATAATGTAGTCCTAGGTACATTGTGTCTAAATATAAGACAGGATGGACATGCCTGGAACATCTGTGAACTATATGTTAGCAAAATTAAGGCTGTGAGGGACAAAACAGTAAGGGTTTGTAAAACAAGATAGTCCTAGATACACTATGTCTATATAAAAGACAGGATGCAACTTCTGTGAACTGTATGTAAGTGAAATCAGAGCTGTTTGGGCGTAAACAATAATGGTACATAAGAATGTAGTCCTATGAGTACTCTAGATAACAGACAGGATGGTCATCACTGGAGCAGCTGTGACCTAGCTCCAAGATATACTATAAATAAAAACAGCATGGTCATTTCTGGAATACATTACATCATGTGTCTGCTGGATCATGGCTGACCATTGACAACAAAGACATTAAACAATGTAGTCCTAGATGCACTAAGCCGGAATAAAAGGTTGGTCACTTTGAAAATACTTTGGTCTAAAGGACAGCTTTGTAGGACTGACCTGGGGGATAAACAAAAAAGGCACATTAGATAATGTAGTCCTAGATGCACAATGTCAAAGTTAAGGTCAAGATGGTCACTTCTGGAACAACTTTGATCATAGGTTAGTCAGATCAAGGCTGATCTGGGGGTTAAATAACAAAGGACACATTAGGTAATATAGCCCTAGATGCACAATGTCAGAGTTAAAGACAGGATGGTCACTTCTGGAACATCTATGATCATAGATCTGTTGGATCAAACTGACTTCAAGCTAAACAACATGGAAAGACAAGTCCAATAATGTAGTCCTAGATGCACAATGTCAGAGTAAAGATAGAATGGTCACTTCTAGAATATCTTTGATGATAAGCCTGCCAGATCATGGATGACCTGGGACTAAACAACACTCTCTCCTTTTTTTTTTTTACTTGTTTCAGTCATTTGACTGCGGCCATGCTGGAGCACCACCTTTAATTGAGCAAATCGACCCCAGGACTTATTCTTTGGAAGCCTGGTACTTATTCTATCAGTCTCTTGTCGGTTGTCAAGCAATGTTGGGGGGACAAACAGACACACAAACATATACACACACATACATACATATATATATATATATACGACAGGCTTCTTTCAGTTTCCGTCTACCAAATCCACTCACAAGGATTTGGTCGACCTGGGGCTATAGTAGAAGACACTTGCCCAAGGTGCCACACAGTGAGAATGAACCCAGAACCATGTGGTTGGTAAGCAAAAAAAAATTAGAACATTTTGTGTCTTGTATATTCTATTGCTGATAAATTTTAACAAAAAAACCTTATATGGAACCCGGTTGAGAACCACTGAGCTAAACAAACACTATATTTGATATTAAATCAAAAAGGGGTTTCATCAACACTCTCAGGGCAAACACTTGTTGCATGTTGTTTAGGTCTGGGTTAAGCCCAATCCAAGCTGACCTTGGATCAGAAACATTCCTGCATAGGAACACGCATACATGAAACAGTAGGATGACTCAAAGGAGACTTGGCTGCTACTTCTTACCAAGTCAAGCTAGCATCTAGCCCTTCCTTCGTATCAAATATATAAAGTATGCACGCATGCGTGTGCATATACATACATACATATACATATATACATACATATATACATACATATATGCATACATATATGCATACATATATGCATACATACATACATATATGCATACATACATACACATATGCATACATATATGCATACATACATACACATATGCATACATACATACACATATGCATACATACATACACATATGCATACATACATACACATACATACATACACATATGCATACATACATACACATACATACATACACATATATACATACATACATACACATATATACATACATACACATATATACATACATACATATGTATACATACATACATACACATATATACATACACATATATATATACATACATACACATATATATATACATACATACACATATATATATACATACATACATACACATATATATATACATACATACATACACATATATATATACATACATACATACACATATATATATACATACATACATACACATATATATATACATACATACATACACATATATATATACATACATACATACACATATATATATATATATATATATATATAGGTGGGTTCAGGAACGTTGTACAAAGTTTGCTTCCCAACCACATGGCTCTGGGTTCAGTCCCACGGAATGTCACTTCTACTATAACCTCAGTTCGGCCAAATCCACTCATAAGAGTGGTGTGGTAGGCAGGAACTGAAAGAAGCACGCTGTGTGTGTGTGTGTACCTTTGTGTCCCTGTAACTGAACGATTCAGCAAAAGAGACTTAGAAGAAAAAAAAAAAACGTGTACTGGGGTCAATTCATTCCACTTAAAATCTTTTCAATGTTCCTCAGTATGGCAGCAGTCTAATGACTGAAAAACATGTAAACGATACAGAATATACACCTAAACCTATGCGTGTGTGCGTGTGTGTGTACGCGCGCGCGCTATATGTTCACGCAAACACACATGTAAGATAGTAGGCTAATTGAAGGTAAATTTGTCTGCTATTTCTAGCAGGGTCAAGTAGCCTCTCTCTCGTTGGCTCGAGGTCAAAAGATGGAAGGTTTTTAAGCGACAGATTAAGGAAATGGCCTCTATTTTCGTCGAGTCTTGTAGCAGCAAATTGGCCTGGCACTTGTTTGTGCTGCTGCTTTTAATTGTGGGTCAGCGAGCAGCTGGAATATTATTTGATGGCCGCTGTTCTTCTTCCCACACTCAAAACTTGCCTTGTTTTTTTTTTTGACAAGTGTAAATAAGTAAATAGGCCAAAGAAAAAGCAAAAAAAAAAAAAAAAAGAAGGGGGTGATGGTGGTTTAGAAAAGTATAATAGGGGAAATGAAGAAAATAAAACTGAAGTATTTTCGGGCATCTGAGGCGATAATGGCTATTCATTGTTAGCATAATTACTTTATTAAATACTAAAAATAAAAAGAATATTCTCTTTCTCTCTTTCATATAAATATGTGGTTACTGGGGCCCTGTTTTTAAGAAAAGGGAGTATAATTGTAACATTTAGGCCCAAGACATACACACACACATATATACTAAAAGTATGTACATACACGGCATTACGTATGCTGTATATACATACGTACACACACAGACAGACATACATGTAAACCTACAGACAAATAGTTGCGTACAAGTTATTTCTACACGACAATATTGAGTGTTACATATTTTCATATCAAATGGCTATATCATTTATCTTTTACATGCTTCAGTCATTAGACTGAGGTCTTGAAGTATTTTAGTCGAATGAATCGACTCCAATAATTATTATTTTATAAGCTTGGTATTTATACTATCGGTTTCCTTGTCGAACCGGTAAGTTACGTGGACGCAAACACACCAACACTGTTTATCAAGAAGTGGTGGGGGAACAAAACAGACAAAAACATCGCGCGCGCACAACCACACACAGGCTTTTTTCAGTTTCCGTCGGTAATTTTTCAGATTAACAACACCCGCACGATCTTCATTCACTAGGGTGTTAGGGTTAGGGACGTAATTCCCTAACCCTAAAACCCTAACCGTAACCCTAAACCTGACCCTAACACCCTAGTGAAGATCGTGCGGGTGTTAATCTGAAAAATTACCTTTCCGTCTACCAAATCTATTCACAAGTATTTAGTCGCCCGAGGCTGCAATAGAAGATACTTGCTGCAATAGAAGATACTTGCTCAAGGTGCCATGCAGTAAGACTGAACCCGGAATCAAGTGGTTGGAAAGAAAGATTCCTTAACACAGCAACGTCTGAAAATTTCGTTAAAAAATACCAATTTTCTTGAAAGTTAGGAAACTTTCAGGAAAATTTCGACAAATGTGAATTGTCTGAAACTCCTCTCCCCATCTCCCTCTTCTCAGGAAAAGTTTTTGTTTCATGACAAATTCCGATATAAATCGTAATCTTCAACGTCTACATGGTAATTCGTAGAGAATTTCACTAAAAAAATATCCATTTTCCTGAAAAGTTATGAGAACAAAGTTGAGGTATGAGGAGGGCAGACTTGTGGAGGTAAAGCCATATCTGTACTCTTTTATTTTCACCACCAACGGACCCACAGGAAGAGGGGAGGGCTTTACAGTCATGTTTGTAACCTAACCATACCACACCCATCGCCCACATAGCGGCACCATATGCCCCCACCGCCGCCCTTTTACACATGTCTGTTAGTCTGTCTCCTCAATTGTCACCGACCACAGCCGGTTATGGTATATGTAGTCAACTCACACACATGGTCCCTCTAACACTATCCGTAAGTTCTGAATTCTGGCTGCTGAAAGCAATATGGAGACAGAAAGAGAGATACAGACAGGCAGTATATGCGTGTGATGTGTATCCATACAAATATATATACACACACACACGTATGTATATGTGTGTGTGTATGTAAAATATATTACTGCTCTAATGCTTTTCTCAACCAAGGTGCCTATAAGATTTGGGTGGGCGGGGGTCTTTGTAACAAAATAGTAAATTGGGGGTCCGCAATAGTATTTTAAGGGCCCCTGAAAAAAATTTTGCTTTAAATTGGTATTTTATTGCCACAAAGTTTTTTTTGTTGAACGTTGTGTGAAAAACAGAATAAGAATTTTAAAAGAAGTTTCTATAAAACAAGGTTTTAAACACCGAATGGCTATGGGGGTCCTCCAGAATAAAATCGTAATCAAAGGGGTCCATAGAGAAAAATTGGTTGAGAAACCCTACTTTAGAGCGTACTTCCTTTTTGGATATATGAACTACTGACGATTATATATATATATACACGCTTGGTAAATCTGACTGTCCTATTCAGTCGGGTTTACCAAGCAAGAATAGTTACCAGACCCTAGCAACTTATTGTTAACTCGAGGATTACGAAAGGACCGTTGTGGTCAACCGGCATCTGAAACACAGAGGAAACACAGTAATCCGCTAGAATAATATACCCCTTTAAACTCATAATATATGTATGTTTATAATATATGTGTGTGTGTGCATGTGTATTGTCTGAAAAGCAGCTCAATTTCGGAAGCCTGACACCGTCCCACGCAGGCCTACCCCCCCCCCCCCATGTAGATCAAGATAGTGAGAAGTGAGTTGTACGGCAGCAAACATCACATCACACCACCACCACCGCCACACCCACCCTCTACATCTTCCCCGGGGAGGGTCAGCGGTACGAAAACTGAGACGTGACTAGAAATATAATGTGACAGAACAGGGTGTGGCCATTTATAGACCACAGCGCGTGGAAGCACATGATAAATACACGCGTGTGTGTATGTGTATAAATATATGCATACACTTATAAATTCTATAATTTATACACAAACATATCTATTAGTTGCAATGTTATACAAACACACACACAAATATATTAAACAAATGTTTGTCCTAATGACGCATATATACACATTATACACACATGCTTATTCATTCCGCTGACACACATCTATATAGCAATGTACGTTAACACATACCTTTTATGCAATGTCATGTATATACGCATATATGAGTATGTGTGTGTGTGTGTGTGTGTGCGCATGCATGTATCTTTATCTTCTGTCTGACCCATTCAGTCGTTAGGCTATGGACCATACTGGAGCATCATCTTGCAGTGGTTTTCTTTTTAGTCAAATCGCTTGACCTGAATATTTCTTTAGTTGAAGGCTGGAATGTATTCTATCGGTCTCATCCGCCATACTGCTAAGTCACATGTATTAAACAGGCTAACACCAGTCGTAAGCAATGAAGGGGGACAGGCACACACACGTATATATATATCTATATAAAATCAGTCACCCATGCATACAGGTTTGTTCTTTTGCAGGTGCTGGTGCCACATAAAATGCATCTGTGCCAGTGGAATGTAAAAAGTACCCAGCACACTCCATAAAGTGGCTGGTTCTAGGATAGGCATCCAGCCATAGAAACCAAGATAAATCAGACATGGTGCAGCTGCTCACCTCTGGTCAAACTGTCCAACCCATGCCAGCATAGAAAACCGACGTTAAATGGTGATGATGATGATATAAATATATGTGACACACACACAGACATAGAATGGCTTGCTTATCATATTCACAGCTAATGGCATTAATCAATTACTGCAATCAAAATTAGCAGAGATATAAACTCTTTATTTGCTTAATGTCTATTAGCCAACAATTCTATTGAAAAGGCTTCGTCCCAAAGTGCTTACAATAAGTAGCTTCCACTATGTATGTGTGATGTATGTATGTATGAATGAATAAATAAATATATATATATATATATATATATATATATATATATAAATATATATATAAATATATATATATATAAACACACACACATACATACACACAAAGAGTAGTGCAACATATGGATTCAGAGAATCATGTGGATGTATAAATATGTATATATATCATCATCATTTAACGTTCGCTTTCCATGCTAGCATGGGTTGGACGATTTGACTGAGGACTGGTGAACCAGATGGCTGCACCAGGCTCCAATCTGATCTAGCAGTTTCTACAGCTGGGTGCACTTCCTAACACCAACCACTCCGAGAGTGTAGTGGGTGCTTTTACGTGCCACCGGCATGAGGACCAGTCAGGAGGTACTGGCAACGGCCACGCTCAAAATGGTGTATTTTACTGTATTTTACGTGCCACCTGCACAGGAGCCAGTCCAGCGGCACTGGCAACAACCTCACCAGAATGATTTTCTAACGTGCCACCAGCACAAGTGCTAGAAGGCAATGCTGGTAACGATTACGCTCAAATGGTGCTATTTATGGGCCACTAGCATGGAAGCCAGACAGCTGCTCTGGCAATGAACATGCTCGACAGTGCTGTTAGTGGTCCACTGGCGCGGTGACCAGTCATCGAGTATGGTTTAATTCTTTTACTTGTTTCAGCCATTTGACCGTGGCCATGCTAGAGCACCACCTTTAGTCGAACAAGTCGACCTCAGGACTTATTCTTTGTAAGCCTGGTACTTATTCTATTGGTCTCTTTTGCCGAACCGCTAAGTGACGGGAACGCAAACACACCAACATTGGCTGTCAAGCGATGGAGGGGATCAAACACAAACGCATATGTACATGTGTGTGTATATATATATATATATATATACATATACGACAGGCTTCTTTCATTTTCCGGCTACCAAATCCACTCACAAGGCTTTGGTCGGCCTGAGGCTATAGTAGAAGACACTTGTCCAAGGTGCCATGCAATGGGACTGTACCTGGAACCATGTGGTTGGAAAGCAAGCTTCTTACCACACAGCCACGTCTAAATATATCATCATCATCATCATGTAACATCTGCCTTCCAAGCTGGTCATGCAGAAACCTGCACCAGACTTAATAGTTTGGGCAGGATTTTTACAGCTGGATGCCCTTCCTATACACACATACACACACACACATATATAGTGTTCCAGTTTCAATAACAAAAAAAAATTATACATTTGGGAATTCAACTGGTTAGTCTAATGACGGGTCGCTTCTGTCAGGACCCTATGGAGTAGTGCCTGAAGATTACCCCCACAGCCCTCCTAACAATAGAGGGCGGAGAAAATGGTTGGATGGATGGATAAGTACAAGAACTAACAGAAAGGATAAAATACAAATGTAGATAAACCCAGTTCATCAGCCAACTTTCATTCCAGAATTCCTAAGATTTTGGCATTTGCAAGTTTACCATTAACAGCATTACATCATCAATCATCAGTTAATGTCCATTTTCCATGCTGGCATGGATTGGATATTTCCATTTTCCATGCTGGCATGGATTGGATATTTCCATTTTCCATGCTGGCATGGATTGGATGGTTTCACTGAAAACTGGTAAACCAAGGAGCTGTACCAGGTTCCAGTCTCTTGTTCTGTTTATGCTGGCATGTGTTGGATGAGACTTGTCAAAGCAGTCAGATTTCTATGTCTGGATGGCTTTTCTGATGCCAACTCAAACTTGTCTTCAAGTAAGGTACTGTATTCCACTGTCCTGTAAATGTTGAATCACTGAATCATGGGAGATAAACACCACCACCACCACCACTGTCGGAATCAGTGCAAAACCATGTGCACCAAATTTCAATTATTAGGCATTGATCAGTTGTGAGATATAGGAAAAATTATTTGCCCAAGATACTGCAATTCAGGGCAGGGTCAAACCTGAAACCACCACATAGTGGTTGCAAAGCAGTGTTCTTAATCACATAGCCATACCTGTGTGTCTGTCACATACAGGATATATATATTGGGTTGTCCGGAAAGTTCGTGCCGATTTCTAAAGGAAAGAAAAAGGTCAATAAATACTTGCCATTACATTTTTAATCAACCAAATATGAACCATTTTGTTGCACAATGAGTCTCCATCTTTCCTTTAACTTGAAAATACCCTCTTCCCGGAATTGAGGTGGTTTCATGGCAAATAAGTTGAAAGGTAAGCTACTATAAATTGGCACAAACTTTCTGGACAACCCAATACATTTGTGGCTGTGTAGTAAGAAACTTGCTTCCCAACTACATGATTTCCAGGTTCAGTCCCACTGTGTGGCACCATGGGCAAGTATCTTCTATTATAGCCTCAGGCAGGCCAAAGCCTTGTGAGTGGATCTGGTAGGTGGAAACTGAAAGAAGCCTGTTGTATTTATATAAATTTATATATCTGTGTGTATATGTTTTTGTAACTGAGACTGTCCCTTCTATCACTGCTTGACAACAGGTGTTGGTGTGCTTACATCTCTGTAACTAAGCGGTTTGGGAAAAAAGACTGATAGAATAAGTCCTAGGTTTACAAAAATATGTCCTGGGGTTGATTTGTTTGACTGACATCCTTCAAGGTGGAGCTCCAGAATGGCCGCAGTCAAATGCCTGAAACTATCAAAAGAATAAAAGAATATGTATCTATAAAAAAAAAATAATAAAAAATACTGGCACTCTGTCAGTTACGACAATGAGAGTTGCAGTTGGTCTGATCAACAGAAGAGTCTGCTCATGAAATTAAGGTGCCACGCAGTGGGACTGAACCTGGAACCATTTGGTTGGGAAGCAAGCTTCTTATCGCACAGCCATCCTGCATCTATACATACATAAATTTTACACACACACACACACACACACACACACAATCCTTTTTACTATAGGCACAAGCCCGAAATTTTGAGGGAGGGGGCTAGTTGATTACATTGACCCCAGTATGGTGTGGTTGCAATCTAGTGTTAATGTAGTGGTATGTGGTGTAGTGGCAATATAGTGTTGATGTAGTGGTATGTGGTGTAGTGGCAATATAGTGTTGATGTAGTGATATGTGGTGTAGTGGCAATATAGTGTTGATGTAGTGGTATGTGGTGTAGTGGCAATATAGTGTTGATGTAGTGTATCCAGTGGCATTACTTTGGTCATAGTGGTATGTATGCCGTGTGGTTGCGGTACTAGTGTTATTGGAGTGTAATGTAGGAAATGTTGGTGCAGTCTTTGTTGTTTGGCCCCGTTGAAACAGAAACAGTGTATTTCATCAGAAATATGGTAACAAAGGGCTGAAAGTGATCTAAATAAAAATTTCTCATCAAAGATTTCATGTTAATTTATGTTCTGAATAATGATAACGTTATTTTACTAATGAAGAATTTCTTCATTATTTTCAAAATTAATTGAAGCAAAAATAGTGAATTGCAACAGAAATATGGTGGTAGCAAAAGGGTCAAAGGGATCTAAATTAAAACCTTTCAAAATTCCATGCTAATTTATGTTCTGAAGACCAATTTAATAACGATAAAGTTATCTTATTAAATTCTTCATTAACTTCAAAATTAATTGAAAAATATGTCAAGAAAAGGGTTTTAAAAGAGGGGCCATATTAGTCAGCGATGGAACGTCTATGTAGCCAAATATTCCTTTCATAAAATACCTCACCGTCTTCAACCTTAATGGCACCAGCCCACTTGAGATTGTTCTTCCTTCTATGATACAAACTTCCTGTTTTTACAGTGATCTAAATTAAAACCTTCCATCAAAATTCTATGGATGTCTGCTTGTGCAACCGCAGTAGTATTACTCCATATCTAAAAGCAATATTCCATTGTGGGCCTTACCCAAGTTCTGCAGAGAGTCAATAATTGGGCAGGGTTGGAGTATCTTCAGGCCCTGAAGAAAATGGTCAGTGCAGTCCTATATTTAAGAGATGAGGAATAATGTACATTATTTACATTTGACGGATATTTGTCCCCATCTTGTTTGTTTCAGCTGATATACCTTCCAGCCTTCATGAAGGCACAATGACCCAGTGGTTAGGGCAGCGGACTTGTGGTCATAGGATTGCGGTTTCGATTCCCAGACCGGGCGTTGTAAGTGTTTAATGAGCGAAAACACCTAAAGCCCCACGAGGCTCCGGCAGGAGATGGTGGCGAACCCTGCTGTACTCTTTCACCACAACATTCTCTCACTCTTTCTTCCTGTTTCTGTTGTGCCTGTAATTGAAAGGGTCAGCCTTGTCACACTATGTCACGCTGAATATCCCCGAGAACTACATTAAGGGTACACGTGTCTGTGGAGTGCTCAGCCCCTTGCACGTTAATTTCACGAGCAGGCTGTTCCGTTGATCGGATCAACTGGAACCCTCGACGTCGTAAGCGACGGAGTGCCAACAACAACAGCCCTCCAGCCTTCATCAGGTGTCTTGGGAAAATTTCAAACCTAAGGTATTTTTCGATATTATTATTATTAACATTGAAAAATACCGAAGGAATGAGAACCCAGGTTTGAAATTTCCTCAAGACACCTGATGAAGGCTGGAGGGTATATCAGCTAAAATGTGTTAACAACAAACAAGATGAGGACAAATATCTATCAATTGTAAATAATGTGGTGATGCATGTCTAGCTATGTTTAACCCTTTTGTTACCATATTTCTGTTGAAATACACTGCCCCTGCTTCAATTAATTTTGAAAATATTGAAGAATTTAGTAAAATAACTTTCTTGTTATTAAGCTGGTATTTGGAACATAAAGTAACATGAAATATCAATTACCAGGTTTACTTTAAATTCACTGAATCTGAACCATGTGGCTGGGAAGCAGACAACCATGCCTGCATCTTAAACCGGGAAATATCTTTTAATGATGGTTCAATGCAAAGTTGACACAGTTTCCATATGCACCACCAGTGGTACATTTTCATAATTTGAGAAAATATTTTATTCTGTATCTTAGATATGGTTTTGAGAATAATTAAATAACAGGAGTGCTAAATGTTAACCCTTCAGCATCTAAACTGGCCATATATAAATTCCCTGTTTTATCTTCAAATCAGCCATGTCTGGCCTCTCACACTTACCCTGCAATATTATTCTAAAAAATTAACAATCACTGTGTTGTAAGAAGCTTGCATCCTAACCACATAGTTTCGGGTTTAGTCCCACTGCGTAGTACCTTGGACAAGCGTCTTCTACCAAGCCTTATGAGTGGATTTGGTAGATGGAAATTGAAAGAAGCCCATCATATATTATGTATGTATGTATTTGTGTGTCTGTGTTTGACTCCACCCACCATTGCTTGACAACCAATGTTAGTGTGTTTACGTCTCTGTAACTTAATGGTTCAGTAAATAAGTACTAGGCTTATAAAGAATAAGCCCTGGGGTCGATTTGTTCAACTAAAGGTGGGGCTCCAGCATGACGGCAGTCAAATGACTGAAACAAGTAAAAGAATAAAAGATTAATCATGTCACCAAAATCTCAAAGCTACAACGTAATGCATAATTAATTCAAAACGATGTGAATAAATAAGCATTACATTTGACAGAGAAATCTGAATGCAAAAGAGTTAATGATATCAATTCAGATGGTGAAAGCTGTGAGGTCTCTTTGGCGCAGCAGTTAGTGTAGCTATATGTTTCAACAGCTGATAAATCATTCCAGTCCCTCAAGTATTGTTACAAGTCTTTTCCATCCAGTTGTACACACACACACGTAATTGTAGAGAGAACATGTACTGTTCATTCAAATGGGTCTTGTAGTGTGAATGAAGTTTTGAGAAAGTACAGGTAGGGGTAACTAGCACACGGAATTAATGTTTCTACACTATCCATTTGTAATAACAAAATATGAATTGCTATCAGAATTTACATACCATGGACAAGAAGCCTTTCTACCCATTCTACAAAACACTTCCCTTGAATAATGAACTACAACTGTAACATCCAGGATATATTTTTATTCTCTTATTCCCTTTTATACTTCCTATATCTCTCTCCCTTTCCAAAATAACTTCTTGTATTGAACTCTACAATTTCCCTCTGTTTAACTCTCTCATATCGTCTCTGATGAAGGGATATCCCTCATATCCCAGAAACAGCTGTAAGACTACCTTTCTCTTTATAAATGTCCCTAGAAACTTCACGCTGCCTTGGCTTTGTCGTCCCATTTTATTTCACATATACATGTTCACACATAACCTGCATTAGACTCCTCACTCATACTATTATCGAACCGGGAGTCTAAATACAGTCCTTCCATAGCCTTACCTGCTATTTTGGGTCTTCTGGATACCAAAACCTCTCATATATATAATGGGCTTCTTTCAATTTTCATCTTCCACATCCATCCACAAGGCTATAGTAGAAGACACTTGCCCAAGGTGCCATGCAGTGGGACTGAACCAGGAACCATGTTGTTTGGGAAACAAACTTCTTACAACACTGCCAACTCTGTGCCTGTTTGTATGTATAGCCCAATGAGAGGGACTGTTTTTGTTTTTACACAATAGCTAGACCCAGTAGAAATAACAGCCAAAGCCCTCTCAAATTTCACGCTGCTGTTTTACATAAGACCTGGAGGACACATTAGACAAGTAGTCTTACATCTTTTTTGAGATGTGGGCTGCATGAGATCATGTCTCATCATTAGGTGGGCCACACTTCTAAAAATAAATTCGTAGTAGTTTCTCGTAAGGCATGCTATTGAGTATGTCAAGTCCCACAGGCCGCAGGTTGCCCAATGGCTGTCCTTACATGCTTGTAATAAGGGACTGTACGGTCATACCTGATATGCTTGCTCAGAGCAGACCTAGGGTTGGATAATAAACAATAGCCATCATCACCATCATCATCATAATGTTTGTAATATACCATCATGCCTGGATTAAGGGCGGAGCAGGTCCCAGCCTCTCCATCACCACGACGGGTGTTTTTGTAAGTGATGACACCATTAATTCAATTGTCGTGACACTGTCAAGCAGCGTTGTACTTGACACTAGAACTACCAATGCCATAGCAACCACCCCTATCATCATCATCATGAACATTATCATCATCATCGCCAGTAGCATCACCGCCAACACCACCATCCTTACAAACACCATCATCGTCGCTATCATCATCAAGACAGAATGCCATGATATCGCCAACACCACCATGAACTGTGTGTAGGCGTGAGACAAACACCACGACCAAAAGGTGCGCGCGTGTGTGAGAGCGATAACGCTAAAACCACAATTAGGTATGTGTGTGTGTGTGTGTGTGTGAAGGAGAGAGAGAGAGAGAGACAGAGAGGGAGAGAAAGAGAGAGAACCTCTGTGTGTATATACATGTATGCGTGTGTGTGAGCGTGTGAACTGACAATGCCCGCCACTATGTACTTATGTGTATGAGAGACAACGGTTACCATCACCTTGTATGTATGTATGTATGTATGTATGTATGTATGTGCGCGCGCATGTCTACATCTGTAACAACGCCGACACCAAAACCACCACGCCTATTAAACATCACCAACACGTGTGTGTGTGTGTGTGTGTGTGTGTGTGTGTGTGTGAAGACATCACTGCCAACAGACGACCACTGTATAAAGTATGGGAGAAAGAGATAGAGGCAGACAAAAGGGAGGGACCACCGCCACAACCACCAAGCGTATTTTTATATTCAAGATGACATCCCCACCAGCACCACCATCACCCGCACTTTACTGTTTTATCAATACCACCAGAGACGTGTTGCCATCACCGCCGACCACCTCAACTACCACAGCTAGCTACTACAACTTGAAATTTACGACAGTCATCCCTATGATTCATAATATGCCTCAATAATAATAACCCTTTCTATTATAGGGACAAAGCCTGAAATTTGGGGGTGAGGGGACTAGTTAATTACATCGACTCCAGGGTTTCACTGGTGCTTAATTTATCGACCCCCGAAAAGATAACCCTTTCTATTATAGGCACAAGGCCCGAAATTTTTTTTTGGAGGGGGGGGGGGCTAGCCGATTACAACGACCCTAGTCTAGTATTAAACGTAATAACGGATGAGATACTGCTAAGCATTTTGCCCGGCACATGCTAACGATTCTGCCAGAACGATTTCTTTTATTGGCCACAAGGGCTCAAAACATGAGGGACAATATCGAAGGACGAGTTACAGCACACACACACACACACACACAAAAAAATGAAAGCAAAAAATACAAAAACAGTTGAGGATTACATCGATGAAAGGGAGACATTATCACATTAAAGAGAGGATATACATATAATAGAAATTAGAGAAATAATAATAAACCTTTCTACTATAGGCATAAAGTCTGGAATTTTGGGGAAGGGGCTAGGCGATTACAACGACCCAGTGCGTAACTGGTACTTATTTAATCGACCCCGAAAGGATGAAAGGCAAAGTCGACCTCGGTGGAATTTGAACCCAGAACGCGAAAACAGACGAAATACTACCACTAAGCATTTCGCCCGGCGCGCTAACGATTCTGCCAGAATCCTTTCTACTAAAGGCACAAAGCCTGACATTTTGGGGAGAGGGAACTAGTCGTTTCACTAATACTTAATTTATCGACCCCCAAAAGGATGAAAGGCAAAGTCGACCTCGGCGGTACAATAATGAGGAGGAGGAAGAAGAGACACGTGCGACGGAGAGTAACTGAGGAGGTCACAGGACGCGTGACGAAAGATCTCAGGCAAAAGACACTAAGAATAATAAATGAAGCTGAAGTGAAGAACGAATATATAGTGCGTGTATTTAATTAGCAAAATAAAATATGACCGTCTCTAAATAACAATAATAATATCGTCTGTTTACCACAAGAACAGACTTAACCTCTCTCGCCCCCCAAAAACATGCACATACACAGAGACCATCACTTATGCTCTCTCTTTCTTTCTCTCTCTCTCTCTCTCACAATATGTTTCCTGCCCTGCAAACCCAAATATCACGACGGGCAGTTATTTTGTACAGCCAGACTAGAAGAAACGAATGCATTGTGTGTGAGTGTGAATGTATGAATACAAGCCTTGTGAGCGGGTTTGGTAGACGGAAACTGAAAGAAGCCCGTTGCATACAGTCGTGTGTGTGTGTGTGTGTGTGTGTGTGTGTGTGTGTGTGTGTGTGTGTGTGTGTGTGTGTGTGTGTCTGTGTGTGTGTGTGTGTTTGCATGTTCGCAGCATCGCCGATGTTGGTGTGTTTATGTCCCCGTTAACTTAACGGTTCGGAAAAAAGTGACCAACAGAATAAGTACTAACCTTACAAAGAATTTCTTTGATTAAAAAAAAAAAACCCTTCAAGGCGCTGCTCCAGCATGGCCACAATCAAATGACTGGAACAAGTAAACCAAAAGAATATGACCAAGTAACTTTTGCACACATACATATATGTACGTATGTATATCTTTCATCTTATTTTTCTCATTAGACAGCGGCCATGCTGGGGCACCACATTGAAGACAACTTGGTCGAATGAATTAATCCCAGTACTTAATTCATTTTTTAAAAAACGTGGTACTTATTCTATCGAATACTTTTCCCGAACCGCTAAGTTGCTGGGACGTAAGCGCACCAACACCGCTTGTCAAGCGCTGGCGGGGGACAGACACAGACACAAATATACACACACACATAGAGAACAGATACACACACACACAGAGAACAGATACATACACACACACACACACACACACAGAGAACAGATACATACACACACACACAGAGAACAGATACATACACACACACAGAACAGATACATACACACACACACACACAGAACAGATACACACACACACACACACACAGAACAGATACATACACACACACACACACACAGAACAGATACACACACACATATATATATATATATAAATAAAAGTACGCGCGCGCGAGAGAGATTTTCCGTCTACCAAATCCACTCACAAGGCTTTGGTCGGCCCGAACATATAGTAGACACTTGCCCAAGGTGCCTCGCAGTTAGACCGATCCCGTAACCATGTGGTTAGGAAGCAAGCTTCCGACCACACAGCCACGCCCGCGCTTAAAAATATGGAATGCTTCAAGAATTTGTATTTGTGTGTGTGTGAATTGTTTTCTGTATATGTCTATTTAAACAAATGCCTGTAAAATTTATAATTATTTACAAATTTATCGTCACACAAACAGGCATCATATAAGCATCTTCAAAAAGACATAACGCCAGCAATTGATACACGCCGCTGCCGTCAAAAGCAATGTGCAGACGATGTACAAATGATTAAACGTGCAATTAGTAAAATCGGTGCTTGTTACATCATCTCCATATGTGTGTGTGTGTGTGTGTGTCTCCGTGTGTAAAGCCCTCTCCCCGCTACTTAAAGAAACTAAGTAAACACGGCTGAAGAGCCGGCAATAATCAGGCGAAACTAGTCGCGCCAACAACACACGTATGGTCGCCTTATCATTTACAATACCATATATTTCTGTTGAAATACATTGTTTCCCAACCAATTATTTCGAAATTAATGAAGAATATAGTAAAATAACTTAATCATTCGTTATTCACTTGATGTTTGAAACAAGCTAACACGAAATTTTTAATGGGAAGTTTTACTATAGAACCAGCGGTGGTCTCTGGAGGGTTAAAGATATTTTTGAGGAAAATACTTGCTGTAATGTATAATCGAGGTCGTGTGAACGTCTTTTTTTTTAAAATTCATTCTTATAGCTTAGTGATATGTCCACTTTTACTCTCTTATTTGTTTCAGACATTGCACCGTTTTCAAGGAGCTGCAGACGACCAACACAAAAAAAAGCTGGTACTTGTTCTAGTTCTGTTGATTTCTTCTGAGACGAAAATCAACCAACATCGGTTTAAAGATAAATGCAGACACCCTGTTGTTTTCGTTCATGTACACACTCACACACACCTTATGCAGCTATATGATTTCAAACAGTCATGTGGTTTCAGGTTCAATCCGACGGAGCGACACCTCGGGCAAGTGTCTTCTCCTATAGCACCGGGTTCAAGAATACTATGTAAGCGAATTTGGGAGGCAAAAAACGTGCGGGGGTGGGGTACTTCCACATACACATTCATCCTACTTTTTTTTCTTTTTTGAGTACTAAGTTTGCCAAATGTGTAAACGTTAACGTGTAATTTTAACCTCATATATCATATATATATATATGTATATATATGTATGTACACACACATATATTACACAGCAATCTTCGAAAATTACGTGTTGCAAATATATATTTTTGCATTTTAAACATATAAGTACACACACACACACACACACATATATATATAGCTGGGGCATTGCCTTTTCAATTTTAGTCGATCGAATCGACCCCAGTAACTTTCTTTCAACCTAATATTTATTCTATCGTTCTCCTTTGCTGTACCACTAATTTACAGGGAGGTAAACACACCAACACCGGTTGTCAAGCGGTGGGTAGTGTGACAGACAGACACACATATATATGTGTGTGTGTATACACACACACTCACACAGAACATACTTCGATCGGTCCGAGGATACAGCAAAAGACACCTGCACAAGATGCCATGCAGTAGGACTGAACTCGGAACTATGTAATTGGGAAGCAAACTTCTCACCACACAGCCACGCCTAAACCATCCATTTACAGAGATCAGAACGGTAAAGTCAGAACAAGGTTCCCGAAAAATATTGATATCGAGCGCCGACACCCAGCCATTCTGTTGTTGATGTTGTCGTCGGGCCCACTATTTTGATACACACAGACACACACACATAGTGAAGGGGGGGGGACCTGTAGAAATATCAGCTAAATCTCCCTTAACTCACACTAACATATAGAATACCCTCTTGAGTAGAGGAAGAGCAGGGTCGTGAAACAAAAAAAAACAGAGGCAGATATACAAAAATGATGCGATGGGCATGGATGGACTGGACTGGACTGCTGCTAATGTTGCAGGTGATGTCATGCCATCACGATCAGGACTGCCTTGGGAGTCGAACTACTACTACTACTACCGTCACCCCCCCCCCCCCTACTACTACTACTTTCATACGGGTACCCCACCCGCTTCTAACCCCTTATAACTACTAGATTTCTACTCTTCCCATCGAAACACACCAGCATACACTTGTTCTCACCATTCACTCTCTTCATATATAGCAGACACACACATGTGCTTTATCTTTTACTTTGCTTCAGTTATCTGACGGCGGGGGCACCGCCTACAAAAAGTTTTCATCGAATGAATCGACCCAGTACTTATTATTATTATTTTGAAAGTTTGATACTTATCCTTTCGGCTTCTCTTTCCGAACCACTAAGTTACAGGGAGATAAACAAAGCAACACCGATTGTCAAGCGAAGGTGAAGAACAAACGGTCCAGATGGACTATATGTAATCTGAACCTTTCCCCCCTTGTTTTATTTTCTTTTTTTTTTACGGAATCCCACGTTTTAGGCTATGGAGATTCCGATTCTGAAAAAAATTTTTCAAAAATCTCAATTTCAAAATTTCGATTCCCCCACCCCCGGTTTTTATATAGATCCACAGGGTAAACCTAACCCTAACTCAAACCCTAACCCTAACCCTAACACTAGTTTTGTGAGATTTGGCTGTTATTTCTAGCATGTAAATAGCCTGCTTGGTGGGGGGGGGGGAATTGAAATTTTTTTTCGGAATCGGAATCTCCATAGCCTAAAACGTGGGATTCCGTAAAAAAAATTAATAAATAGAGGGGTGGGTGGGTTCAGATTACATATAGTCCATCTCTACCCGTGCACGTATACACACACACAAACATATGTATGTTTATTTGTATACTATATAGACGTATATGTGTGTGAACATACATATCTCTACAAACATACGTACACAGACACGCCGTGGCCAGATTAGTTCACAGGAAACCTAGAATAAGTCGCTAGACTGGCTTGAAAAAAAGCTTCCAAATTTCCTTCGAACCTTGAAGGTAGTTTGCAGCATGGATTTGGCTGTTGCAGTTTAAACAAAAGGACAACCCTAACCTGGTTTAAAAACAAGGGATAGTACTGATAGATTTAGGGAAATAATCTTAAGGGATTTTTAATTCGCCTGGAAAAATGGGATGGTCATACATTCGGTGTTTATGTGGTGCTTCGGCATGCTAAAAATTGCAGCTAAACCTCTCAAATCACAGTCTTATAGACGTATATATATGTCAAGGCGAGAGCTGTACATGGTGGCTAGATTTGGTAGAAATAGCAGCCAAATCTCCCTCAAATTACACCCTGCTGTACAATGTATGAGTCAACGAGGGAGACCTCTTTATGGGAGCGAGGCTTGTTAGAAATAACGACCAAATCCCCCTCAAATCACACCGAACTGTCTAATGTATGGGTATATGCATGAGAAAACAAAAGAGATCACAACATGGTAGTTAGAACTGGTAGAAATATCAGCCAAACCTCCCTCAAATCACACTGTTCTGTTATATGTATGTCAATATTAGTGTCAACGCGGAAAAAACTGCATGGTAGCTACAACTGTCAGAAATAGAAGCGAAATCACTCTCAAATGACATCCTACTGTTATATGCACACACACACACGTTAATATGCGTGTGTCAAGGAGGAAACCTCTACATGGTAATTAGAGCTAGCAGAAATAGCAATTTTATCTCCCTCAAATCACGTCCTATTCTAAGAATGTGACACGTTAGAGATGCAGTTCTAGGTTCCCTAGAAAAAAATCGGGATGGTCACGGCTGGCTGTTTGGAAGACTCCTTGATCTTG
>NC_142955.1:22451896-22454396 GCF_046866305.1 Octopus bimaculoides | reverse complement strand
ATGTGTGTGTGTGTGTGTGTGTGAGTATGTGTCAAGTATCGTCTGTGTGTGTGTATATATATATATATATATATATATATATATATATATATATATATATATAGGCGCAAGAGTGGCTATATATATATATATATATACCACACAGCCACTCCTGCGCTTATATATATATATATATATATATATATATATATATATATATATATATAGTTGCAGGCGTGGCTGTGTGTAAGAGGCTTGTTTTCCAACAACAAGGTTCCAGGTTCAGTCCCACTGCATGGCACCCTAAATAAGTGTCTTCTACTATAGTCTCCGGCTGACCAAAGCCTTGTGAGTCAATTTGGTGGATGGAAACTGAAATAAGCCTGTCATATATATGTATGTATATCTATGTGTGTCTGTCCTTTTGCCTGTGTTTGTCCCCTGCCCCACTGCTTGACAACTGGTATTGGTGTGTTTGTATCCCTGTAACTTAGCGGTTTGGCAAAAGAAACTGATAGGAATAAGTACCAGGCTTTTGAAAAATTATTACTGGGGTCGAAACATTTGACTAAACATTCTTCAAGGTAGTGCCCCAGCATGGCCACAGTTTAATGAATCACACAAGTAAAAGATAATAGAAGATGTGTCCCATCATGGCTGCAGCTTTGAGCTGAAACCGATAAAAGAAAAAAAATATATATATATACACCATCGTCGTCCTCATCATTTAACGTCTGCTTTCCATGCTGGTATGGGTTGGACAGTTTGACCGAAGCTGACCAGCTGAAGGGCTGTTCAGGCTCCCCGTCCGTTTTGGCGTGGTTTCTACGGCTGGATGCCCTTCCTAACGCCAACCACTTTACAGAGTGTACTGGGTGCTTTCATGCAGCACTGGCACAGGTATTTCTTACACGAGCCCACGAGATTAAGGATGTTCAGCTGGAGAGGGTTGCTGGGGATGGGCCTGTATGCAAGGACAACTGAACTTTTACTTAGCTGGGCGTGTCTTTTCAAGCAGAGCAAACCACCAGGAGTCTCGGTCCCCTGTCTTTCCCTTCTGTGAGTCCCAACGTCTGTAGATCCTTTCTCACCACTTCATCCTATGTCTTCCTGGGTCTACCCTTTCCAAACATGTTCTCTCTACAATTAGAGATCGGCACCTCTTGGTGCAACTGTCTTCATTCATACACAGATGTGTGTGTGTGTGTGTGTGTGTGTGAGTGTGGATATATCGTATATACCAAGCCACTCCTATATCTTTCATCAATTACTACAGTCACATCTCTAATCATCTCTCTTCACATTCTCATGAAGATTAGCCATCGGGTGGGGCCTTGCCTCTGCCCATTCACCCAGTCCAATCCTATCCTCTCTATCGCTTCACCTATAATTTACCCCCACACCACCTCTACCACCAACTTTTTCACTCTCCCCATCTCTGTATTTCTCTTTCTGTCTCTTCTTCTCCAACGGGAATATCGTTGTGTCTCTCCTACAGAGAGAGCAAGACAGCTATCTCTATCCGTCTATCATCCATACTCTAATTTCCTCAATAATATCCCACCCACCACCGCTCCAGTTATAAGGATCTTGTCTTGCAAGTTACTTGCTGATCCCCCCCCCCCATCACCAGTGCTGGTGCAAAAGAAAAAAAGAAAAAAATTCGAACTCAGAACGTAGCGGCAGACAAAATATCGCTAAGCATTTTGCCCGGCGTGCTAACGTTTCTGCCAGCTCACCGCCTTTTGGTAAAGTTTCTACAGCTGGATGCCCTTCCCAATGCCAACCACCCAGCAGAGTGGATTGGGTTCTCGCATTCAGGACCGGCATGGGTGCTTTTTATGTGGCAGCAGCACTTACGAGCCTGCAAGATTAGGAATGATCAGCCGGAGGGGGTTGCCTTGTGTGTGTGTGTCTTTGTGTCTGCGTTTGTCCAAACTACTGCTCCATAGACCCCATAACTTAGTTGTCTTGCAAAAGAGACTGATAGAATAAGTACCAGGCTAAAGAAAAAAAAAGGGTACTGGGGTTGATCTGTTCAACTTAAATTCTTGAAGATGGTGCTCCAGTATGGCAGCAGTGTAATGTTTGAAACAAGTGAAGGAAGAAAGATAAAAGAGAAATTCGATGCAGTACGATCGTTTCATGCAACTCCATTTAATTGAACAATGTAATCATTACATCAATTTAAAATGCAGAGGAATCCTCAGCTGCACAAAGACAGAATTTAATTAAATTAGAACAGATGGTCACATTACTCTTTTACTTGTTTCAGTCTTTTGACTGTGGCCATGCTGGAGCACCGCTTTTTAGTCGAGCAAATCGACCCCAGGACTTATTCTTTAGAAGCCTAGTACTTATTCTCTCGGTCTCTTTTGCCGAACCGCTAAGTTACGGGGACATAAACACACCAGCATCGGTTGTCAAGCGATGTTGGGGGGACACACATACAAACATATACACACATACACATATATATATATATACACACATATACGACGGGCTTCTTTCAGTTTCCGTC
>NC_142955.1:22439396-22446896 GCF_046866305.1 Octopus bimaculoides | reverse complement strand
CGCTTGCTTCACGCAAGCAAGAAAGCAAGCAAGCGAGTTAGCTAGCTACCTAGTTGCCAAGCTACACCTAGCTAGCTACTTGGCTATTTAGCTGGGCTAGCTTATAAAATCTTCTTTCGGCTTAGACGCACAGGGAGTGCTGGTGATAGCAACGTTAACTGGGATTGAAACTGTTATACTGAGATCGATGAAGGTAGCGTCCACACTTGAAAGAAAAAAATTGTGGCACACAAAACACACCGTCTGCTCATTCAAGAAGCCATTCATGTGTATTTTCGGTTGTTTTATGTGAACGAATGAAAGCCACTATGGAATCTGGTTATGTCGAGAACCAACAAGAGTGGACTGTGACATCATAGTCAGCATTGTGACATAAAAAAAAAAAAAATGTCTTTTATTTTCGTTCTATCTACGAGTAGGACGAACGTTTATTAACCACCTTTTAATTACAAGAAAAACAAAGACACGGAATAAGAGAAAAAAATTAGGGGGGGGGGCAACGGGCCGCACTCCCCAAGAAAAAAAACAAAAAAAAACGTCGTGCTCAACCGCGCCCCGGGGTCATAACCGCAATGGCATTTCCGCAGAGAATGGTCAGCAAGAAAACACTTGTTGCAGCAGCCAGCCACTCCACTTCGTGGCGCTGATTTATCAGACGGGCCGCCGTTAACCTGATCTTGCGGTGAAAATCGGAAGTATTGGAGTCGAGACCATCTGAAATCGCGACGGTGACCGGCGCAAACTGAAATCAACCGGTCAGGCCCCTGTATTTATATATTTTCTCTCTCTTCTCCCACTCCTACACACACACACACACACACACACACAAAGGTATACCTCAATTTGCATCGTTTCGAGTTAAGTTTTTTTTTTGAAGGTGCCTTACACTCACCAGTAAAATTTCCACTTATTTTTTATTTATATTTTCCTAAAATTTTCGTTGCGTCTTGCAGCCTTTTCAATAGTCGTTTGCAAGATGCAACAAAAATTTTAGAAAAATACAAAAGAAATAAGTGGAAATTTTACCGGTGAGTGTGTTAAATTATAAGGTACCAAAAGAGAATGACTCTCCCCAGACACAACAGAATATGCTTCAACACACGAACTCACATAAAGAATCTTGTAAACCAAATCCCAAAACGAAATTAACTTCAATCAATATTGTTATATCTCAGGATGGTCATTTTTTCCTTGTCAAATTTGACAAGGATAAAAAGAAAAAAGCCATTCCGAAATATAACAATGTGTTTCAACACACGATTTCACAGGAATATTGCAAAACAAATTCATAAACGTAACTTTAGAATGTCGGTCTCACTAATCATATGTAAAAGCATAAAATAAAATATAAGAAAAGAAAAAACCACCTAAAACACCCGATGCTGAAGTGTAAAAATCGAATAGAATACAGGTAAAAATATGTACAAATCAGTTACAAAAACAAATATAATCTAAATAAATTGTTTAAAACGTTTTCTTCGTGTTACGTCATTTTCCGAGTTAAGTTGTATGTCTTGGAATCGGTTAACGACGTATGTTGAGGTATGTCTAAGTTTGTGTGTGGAGAGAGAGAGAGAGAGACATTTGTAGACAGGAACACAGAAAGACTATATACAGACGAGAGAGAGAGAGAGAAAGAAAGAAAGAAAGAAAGAGAGAGAGAGACAGGCAGAGACAAAGAAATAAAAAGATATAATTTTTTGGAAAGGAACTCAGAAAGACAAGACATGTAACCAAACGAACTAATAAAAGAAAGACACACAGACAAGCAACAGAGGGAGAGGGAGAGAGAGAGAGAGAGAGAGAGAGAGAGAGAGAGAGAGAGAGAGAGAGAGAGAGAAAGGAAGAAAGAGAGTTCAGTAAGAGCTTCCAGTATGACTTTAGTTTAGAACCCCTATCGACATTGTTTCAATTTTAACTTTCTTTGAAAAAAAAAAAAAAAAATGAAAAAAAAGACAGGTTTCAAATTTTCGTGGGTGAGAGTAAGTTGATCAACAGGTACTTATTTTATCGAAGCCCGAAAGGATGAAAGGCAAAATCGATCCGGTGGCGTTTGAACCCAATAATAATAATAATAATAATAATAATAATAATAATAATAGGAATCTAAAAACAGAAACAATTCCTATCATAGTAGGTGCCTTAGGTATAATAAAAAAATATTCAGACAAATACATAACAAAAACACCAGGACTTACAAATATATATAACATACAGAAAATTGCACTACTGGGTACTGCACACATTCTACGCAAAACACTTTCAATACAGTAAACATAAGAGCACCACAGCAAACCACAGCACATACCCAAGGCGCACAGATCTGCGCTCGGAAGTGAAGTGAAAGTACGTTATAAAAATAAAACTACTGAATAATAATAATAATAATAAAGATACGTCTTCGAAGATGTTAGCTTATTACAATTTCTGCTAATGTTATAAAGATAAGAAAAGAAAAAAAGGAGTCAGAAATAATGAATTTTACAATGGATTCAGTCCCAGTGCGTGACACCTTGAGCGGGTCTTTTACTTTCATTCTTAGAAAACTTAAAGAAGCACCGTCGTACATAGATAGATAGTGGCACTCCGTCGCTTACGACGACAAGGGTTCCAGTCGATCCGATCAGCAGAACAGCCTGCTCGTGAAATTAACGTGCAAGTGGCTGAGCACTCCACAGACACGTGTACCCTTAACGTAGTTCTAGGGGATATTCAGTGTGACACAGAGTGTGACAAGGCTGACCCTTTGAATTACAGGCACAACAGAAACAGGAAGTAAGAGTGGGAGAGAAAGTTGTGGTGAAAGAGTACAGCGGGGTTCGCCACCATCTCCTGCCGGAGCCTCGTGGGGCTTTTAGGTGTTCCTGGTCTGGGAATCGAAACCGCGATCCTATGACCGCGAGTCCGCTGCCCTAACCACTGGGCCATTGCGCCTCCATTGTCGTACATACATACATAGTACGTATGTATATATGCATGCATATTTCTTTGTCAAAGTGACATAAAAACGAGGAAGATATCAGGTGGTCGTGAGATATGCTAAAAACAACTAAATCGCCCTTAAATCACACACAAAAATTTCTTTGTGACATAATCGTATGAGTTCTCGTGTGTAGAACACAAATTCGCAAAAATTTTCTGAAAATTGCAAAAAAAAAAGAAGAAGAAGAATAAATAAGTAAATAAAAGTTATGAGGGGTTATATGGGGGTACTTATCAAACCAGAATTTCTCCCGCTTGGGAATCGGGAATCCAGCCGGAAAGTTTACTGGAAATTGCTTCTGCTAGGAGGTGCTGAGGACTCTATCTCCACCCTCTCATGATCCACCCAAGATTAATGGGAGGAGAAGATGAATGGACGAATAATAAAGATCATGTTTTTAACCATTCACTTAACTACTTCATTTATGGGTCGTTGAAACAGACAAGCGTAATCCTGTTTAATTATTTATCCATTATTAATGGTTTCAATTTTTGGCACAGTGCCAGGAGATTTTGAGGGGAGAAGTCGATTACACATCGACTCCCATCACTTAGCTGTTACTTATTTTTATTGACCCCGGAAAGACGAGAGGCAATTTGATCTCGGAACGTAAAGATAGACAATGCAGCTAAGCAATTTATTTTGCCCGGCGTGCTAACGGTTCTGCCAGCTCGACGCCGGTGTTAATTAATCATTAATATGAAATAAAAAAATAAAAAAAGATATATATCACAGCTTACATTTATAGGCTAACGATTTTTTATATATACACATATCTGAGCAATGTATACAAAAAAGTTCATTATACATTATAACACATATATATAGATGTATGTGTATGTATAGTGTATACATACACTTGGACGCATATATATATATATATTTAATTCAATAATAGGATAAAATCTTTTATAAGAATTTATCAAGTAGCTAGCGTGAAAAAACCTCATAAGGGAAAAAAATCCATCATTTATTCCCTAAAATATATTCATTTATATATTGTGTTTATTATGGTAGTTTGACCTTAGAGTCCCTCTTAGCGTGAGGCATTCATGTATAGTAATGCCCTGATAGATAGATAAGATTGATTTGTGTGTGTCTGTGTATTCTTCCACATGTTTCATCCCAAAGACTGCAGCCACACTAAAGTACCGCCAGAATATGTATGCATAACGCGTGCAGATCGAAAAATCGAAGTTAACAAATCAGCTTCGTTATTTGTATAATGTCCTGATTTTGACGATTATGTTATCCTCTATCAGGACCTGAATTATTTATTTACGTTATCCTGTATCAGGGCCCGAATTATTTATTTATATATTGTGTTGTTTCATTTCTGCTAAATGCCCTTTTCATTTGCTTTCAAATTTTTTCTCCTTCTATTTTATGCGACTCTGTCCTAAAATAAAATGGCGAGAGTTATTTTGAACATTGTGTCATCTTTTATCTATCACTTATTTCGGTCCTTGGACAGCAAACCATGCTTGGGTACCGCTTTGAGAAGTTTTTAGTCAAATAAATCGACCCCAGTATTTGTTTTTTTAAGCCTAGTACCTTTTCTAACGGTTTCTTTTTACCGTTTGCCGAACCGCCAAGTTACGGGGACGTAAACAAACCAACACCGCTCGTTAAGCGGTGGTGGGGGACAAACACATAAATATTTATATCTATCTATATAAACACAATGGGCTTCTTCCAGTTTCCATCTCCCAAATCCACTCACAAGGCTTTGGTTGGGCCGAGGCTATAGCAAAAGACAGGGACTGAATCCGGGACCATATGGTTGGGAAGCAACCATTTTACCACACAGCCACGCCCGCACCTACACACATATTAAGGTCCTGATTGAGTACTTATATAATGGTTTCAAGCTGGTTATACTGACCCCAGTGCGTAACTGGTACTTATTTTATCATTCCTCAAAGGATGAAAGGTAATGTTGATCTTGCCAGGGTTGGAACTCAGAAAGTATAAACCAGAAGAAATATCGCTAAGCATTTTGTTTGACACACTTATGATTCTGTTAGTACTGGGGTCCATGTAAGATTTTTGGGGGTCCACACAGCAAAATAGTAAATTGGAGATACACAATAGCATTTTAGAGGCCCCTGAAAAAATTTTGCTTTAGATGTATGCATTGGTATATATTGCAAGAAACAGCTAGATTTCTTCAACCTACACAAGTTAATGTGTGAAAAACAAAATGGGTATTTTGAAAGAAGTTTCTATAAAATTAGTTTGTAAACATCAAATAGCTACAGGGGTCTGCCAGAATAAAATCATAATCATGGGGATCCATAGATTAAAAATGGTTGAGAACCCCAGGCCTAAATAAGAATAGGCCTGGAATTTTGATGTAGGGAGCTTGCCAATCACAACAACAACATCAGTGCTTAGCTAGTACTTATTTCAGCAACCCCCAAAATATGAAAGGCAAAGCTGTCCTTTAGTGAAATTTGAAGTAAGAATGTAAAGCGATGTGTATCCTCTTTCATCAATAATATTTTTTTCAGTAAAACATGAAAACTAGTGACTTCTTTTTTGGACAACAAGCCCCCGTCTCTATAAATTTTCAACTTTGTATCTATTGTAGTGTAAATATTATAGCCCTTTTGAAGGCTGTGAGCTGGAAAAAGCATTAACAATTTGGATAAACTGCTTAGCAGTATTTCTTCTTGGTTGCACTTTCCAAATTCAAATTCCGCAGAGGTCAACTTTTGTCTTTCATTCTTTCAGGGTCTATAAAATAAGTACCAGTTGAGCACTTGGGTCAATGTAATTGACTGCCCACCTCCCACCAAATTTCAAGCCTTCCGCCTGTAGTAGAAAGGATTATAGACCTCAATGAGTCGGTGGCCAAATTGGTTTCCATTTATGTAGTTTTGCTAAAGAGCTGTATTTCCCAAGATGCCATCGACAATGTTATGTGAGGACTGATCTCTCTCTCTCTCTCTCTCTCTCTCTCTCTCTCTCTCTCTCTCTCTCTCACTCTCTTTCTCATACATTGATAACTGGCACTCCATCGGTTATAAAGACGAGGGTTCCAGTTGATCCAATCAACGGAACAGCCTGATCCTGAAATTAACGTGCAAGTGGTTGAGTGCTCCACAGACATGCATACCCTTAATGTAGTTCTCAAGGGGATTCAGCATGACACAGAATGTAACAAGGCTGGCCCTTTGAAATACAGGGACTACTCATTTTTGACAGCCAAGTGGACGGCATTAGGAAGGGCATCCAGCTGTAGAAACCTTACCAGATCAGATTGGAGCCTGGTGCAGCCTCCTGGCTTGCCAGCCCTCAGTCAAACCATCCAACCCATGCTAGCATGGAAAGCGGATTTAAACAATGATAATGATGATGATTATGATAGAATATGGATATTAAATGATGGTGATGATATATACATATATGTGTGTGTGTGTTTATGTATGTATATATGTATATACTCACACACATATACAATATATATATATATATATATATACATATGTGTGTATGTGCCTATGTGTTTGAGGAAGTGTGAAGGGGCATGCCCCGTTCAAGAGGGAGAGTTATAAGCTTAATCTTATCTATGCCATGAAAATTAGGTTAAGCGCCATCCTTATGAACTCCACACTATATGACAGAGCTGCTAAATATATACATTATGAATATATACATGCATCGCATGACTATATGTGTGTGCATGTGTGTGTGTGTACATACTCATACATATGTCTCTATGTATATGGTTTTATGTATATATATATATATATATATATATATATATGCTCTACTCTTCGAAACGCCGGTGTTAAAATGGGGGTAGCTGATGAAGGAAAATGTTCTCTATGTGGCTTGTGTGTTTTCTGCACTCTGGTTATTATTATTTTTTTGTCTACGTTTTGTTTGCAATGTCCTGTACCCAGATATGCACCTATATATACAGGTAGACGTAGGTATGCACATACCTGTACGTATATATGCATATACTCATTTATTATTTGTTTTATATATATATATATATATATATATATATATATATATATAATACAAAAAATATATATGCATGCATACACACATATATGTATATACTTTCATCTACATGTGTATATAGATGCATATCAGGGTACAGGACGTTAGAACAATGAACTACAAACAACGGAACGAACACATAGGAAAACAGAAAGCCACTTGGAATTATTCATCAGCTGCCTCTATTCTAACTCTACGTTTCGAAGATATATCATCATCATCATCATCATCGTTTAACTTTCGCCTTCCATGCTAGCATGGGTTGGACGATTTGACTGAGGACTGGTGAAACCGGATGGCAACACCAGGCTCCAATCTAATTTGGCAGAGTTTCTACAGCTGGATGCCCTTCCTAACGCCAACCACTCAGAGAGTGTAGTGGGTGCTTTTACGTGTCACCCGCACGAAAACGGCCACGCTCGAAATGGTGTCTTTTATGTGCCACCCGCAGAAGCCAGTCCAGGGGCACTGGCAACGATCTCGCTCGAAAATCCTACGGG
>NC_142955.1:22424396-22429396 GCF_046866305.1 Octopus bimaculoides | reverse complement strand
CTATGGTGGTAACAGAAACACGTGTTGGGAATAGCAGACTAAGCCATGGGTTACAAGATCAAACTACTACGCAGATAGACAACCCACACATCTATATACACAAGTATAGTCTGTGATCGTGCACACGTGTGTGTGTTTGCGTGTATGTGTGTGTGTGTGTGTGTGTGTGCGTGTGTGTGTTGTCTTGTTGACCTCTGCATGAGTGAGCAGAAGAAATATGTTGCTGGAGTTTTATGTTCCTGGCTTGCTGGTTTCAGCGTTTAGATTAAACTATAAACCCCTTCCAAAGGGAGAACTTGTGTTCAAATTGTAAGGATACAATCTCCAATAGCTGAAGTCTTTCAGTTCATGACATTTCATATGTGAAATTACTGTGTGTGTGTGTGTGTGTGTAAGCATGTATGCATGTGTTTATGTGTGTGTGTATATATATGTTTGTATGTATGTATGTATGTGTGCATGTCTGTATGTATGTGTGTGTGTGTGTGTGTGTGTGTGTGCATATATACGATGGGGTGCTGAAATATTCCTGCTGGCTTTAAGAGTATCCACAAAATGCCAGGTTGGAGGCCCAACCTTCCAAGTTCTTTTACAGGACTTAGAAAAACTGAAGAACCTCTGCAATAAGTGTATGAATCTGAGATGGGAAAATGTTCAATAAAATCATAATTGATCCTCCTGTATTTTCTTTTACTCAAAGCCAGGAACTTTCCAACACCCCTTCATATAGGTATATATATATATATATATATATATATATATAATATATATATATATATATATATATATATATATATATATATATAGGTGAAGTATATTTGCCACTTAAATGTGGCTGACCCCTAAAGGTGGATGTTACTGTTGCTTTTAGCCCCAGGAGAACATCTCCTCCAGCTGTGTCCTGTCTGTATTTGCAAAAGGAAGTCATCCTTCCCATCTTGATCTGCGATACGCACGGACTCGAGTTTCTAGGTATTTACCTGTCCTCAGCGTACGACAATCGCCGACCTTCGATGCGAAAGATTTCCCTTTGCAGATACTTATATCTTTTTCCAGTGAAATTGTTTATTTAATATATATATTTAAAATGTGGAAAGCCAGTTTATGGGATTATCTTAGGTTTTCTGTCCATAAAGGATTTAGCTTCATGGCATATCATCAAATTCCAAAACCTATTAGCCCATCTCTTCAAAATATGGAGGGGCAAAATCCTATAAACCAGACTTTCCCATTTTTAATATATACTGCTCTACATCTTAGAGTGTGCTTCGTCTTTTGGATCTATGTTTTCTACAAATGATATATATATACATATATATACATACATGCATGCATTATTCATATATGTATATATATATATATATATGTATATACATACATACATACATACACACAGAGACACACACATGTATATGTATGGAAAACAAATGTTACATGAATGATACATACACATATATATATATATTCACACACACACATACATATGCATATATATATGTATATATATATATATATGTGTATATATATGTGTATATATATATATATATATATACATAAACACTTCTACAGCTATTACTACTGGTACTAAATCTAGTGTTTGTGGGGCAGGAGATGAAATCATTGCCACAACGCAGCACAGATGGTGAGGCGGGGGAGGAAAAAAAAAAAAAAGAAACAACACCATGCCAGACACGTGCGATGCGGGGTTGGTGGTGATATTCCGACGGACTCGAAATACATTCCGCAGCAGGTCTTACCTCTGGGACCGTTTCACGGGTCTCCGTTGAAAAGCAGCGCAGGCGCAGATAGCATCCGTATCGCTGTCCAAACGTGGCTTGCCGGTCTGTTGCTGGTGGTCGTGGAACAACGACGACGACGATGAAGACTGTGGTGGACGAGGACTACGGTTTGTACCCTGCGGTGGGGCGCCAAACGTCACTCTGGTGTCGGCCTTCACCTTGGTGGACAGCTGCTGCTGCTGTTGGTGTGGGGCGTGTAGTGCTTGTTGTTGGTGTTGTTGGTGGTGGTGGTGTTGGAGGGGGTTAGGGTGGTGTTGGTGTTGGTGGTAGTATTCATGTTGTTGTTGTTGTTGTTGTTGGTGGTGGTGGTGGTGGTGCAACACGGGTTTTAGGGGTGTGGCTGTTGGTGTTGTTTTTAATGCTGGTGGTGGACTTATTGACTGGCTGTTTGTGTGTAGTGACCAATGGGCAGTTTGTGAGAGTGGACATTGGTCAGCAGAGGGTGATAGTATTGGTGGTGGTGACAGGAGTGTTGAATGGTATTCATGTGTGTTGTGTTGATGGTGGTGGTGACGGTGGTATATGGTGATGGTATCATGGTATGGTGATGGTGATGGTGATGATGGCACAAAGGTGGTGGTAACACGATGGTGATGGTGGCATGATGGTAGTGGTAATGTGATGATGTTGTTGTTGGTGTGTGAGATGGTGGTGGTGTTGATGGCGATGATGGAAATAGTGGTAGTGTTTGGTATTGATAGTGATGATGATGATGATGGTAGTGTTGACGACCATGGCGGTGGTGGTGGTGGTGGTGGTGTCGATGATGATAGTGTTGGTGATGGTGGCAGTGGTGGTTAGTTAGTATTGGCAGTTTTAGCAGTGGTGTTGTGGGGTTGTAGCGTGGGATGCAATAGTATTGACGGACAGACAGGGATGTGGCACGGTGTACAGTGGACAGCGAGTGGTATAACGTGCCAGGAACGGAGACGAAAAAGAGATGGAAATTTTGGAGGAGGAAAAAAAAAAAAGGAGAAAAAGGAGGAAAAAAAGAAAGAAAGAAAAACAAAAAGGAAATGATAATATGAGAAATAATTGAGAAAAACAGAAAAAAAAGAATAAAATAACAACAACAACAACAATAATAATAATAATAATAATAATAATAATTCTTTCTATTATAGGCACAAGGCCTGAAATTTTTGGGCAAAGGATGGGGGTGGGGGACGGAGGGGAGTCTAGTCGATTACAACGACTCCAGTGTTTCACTGGTACTTAATTTAATCGACCCTGAAAGGATGAAAGGCAAAGTTGACCTCAGCAGAATTTGAACTCAGAGCGTAACGGCAGATGAAATACCGCTAAGCATTTCGCCCGGCGCGCTAACGATTCTGCCAGCACGCCGCCCTAAATAATCAAATAATAATATTAATAATTTCTTTTATTGGCCACAAGGGCCCAAGATATAAAAGAACAATGTCAAAGGATGAGATATAACACACACACACAAAAAAAAAAAAAGTGAGGTTAACATTGATCAAAAGTAGACACTGCAATGATTGAGGGATATAAATAATTAATAAATAAACAAAACCCCCAAGAATGGGGCAGATCCACTTAGGGTAATTCTGGTAAATCCCCATAATAATAATAATAATAATAATAATAATAATAATAATAATAATAATAATCTTCAGGAGGAGTTACCTCAATCCTTTCTATATTAACCAAAATGAAGTAGATTGACAAATTTATTTTTTGAACCAGTGGAAGACACACAAGATGTCGAAATATCGTTCACTAAATAACAATGGCACTCTTCTTTTAATTTTGACTCTAATAATAATAAATAATAATAATAATAATAATAATAATCTTTTTTACAATAGGCATAATGATAATAATAATAATAACAACAACAACATTGAAAAATACCCTAGGAATGAGAACCCAGGTTTGAAATTTCCCCAAGGCACCTGATGAGGGCTGGAGGGTATATCGGCCGAAACGTTGTGTTAACAACAAACAAGATGAGGACAAATATCCGTCAAATGTAAATATTGTGAATAGGCACAAGGTTTGAAATTTTGTGGGGGGCAGGGATAGTCAAGTGTGTCAGTCCTAGTTTTCAACTAGTAGTAATTGTATTAAGCGTGCAAGGATGAAAGATAAAGCTTGACCTCGGTGGAATTTGAACTCTGAATGTAAAGTTGGAAGGAATGCTAAGCATTTTGTCTGATATGCTAATAATTCTACCAGGTCATTACCTTAACCTGAACAACGCTGCCACCACCACCAACAGCAGCGATAATGTAGAGTAAACATTCAAACATCGTCACTATCTTTCCAAAACCTGCTGCATTTCACATGGAAATTTTCATCCCCTGAAGTTGTCTCTGTATATCTTTTATCTTTTACTTGTTTCAGTCATCTGACTGCAGCCATGCTGGAGCACTGCGCTCCCTGAAGGATTTATCTTTTCTTAAGCTTGGTACTTATTTTATCGGTCTCCTTTATTGAACCACTAAGTTACGCGGACGTAGACACACCAACACCAGTTGCCAAGTTGGAGTGGAGAGAGACAAACACCGACACACAGATCTATACATATACATACAACAGGCTTCTTTCAGTTTCCATCTACCAACTCCACTAACAAGGCTCTGGTCATCCTGAGGCTATAGTAGAAGACACTTGCCCAAGGTTCTATGCAGTGGGACTGAACCCAGAACCATTTGGTTGGGAAGGAAACTTCTTACCACA
This sequence comes from Octopus bimaculoides, assembly GCF_046866305.1. Classification (NCBI taxonomy): domain Eukaryota; kingdom Metazoa; phylum Mollusca; class Cephalopoda; order Octopoda; family Octopodidae; genus Octopus; species Octopus bimaculoides. The sequence continues at coordinate 22,424,894 of NC_142955.1, read as the reverse complement.
CAGCCATACCAATATATATATATATATATATATTCTTTCTGTTGAAGAGCGTAGCTCGAAACGTCAAAGACTTTCCGTATTCCCGAGCGTCATACTAATATATACTTTTGTTATTTACACCACCTGTCCTCGTCTGTTGTTATTTTTTGTATATTCTCCCATATATATATATATATATATATATATACACACACACGCACACAGTGGGCTTCTTTCAGTTTCCATCTACAAACTAAATCCACTCACTAGGCTTTGGTCGGCCCAAAGCTATAGTAGAAGATACTTGCTCAGGGTGCCATGCAGTGGGACTGCCAACTTTTTTGTTTTTTTCCTCTAAATTTTGGTCCTGAAAAATTCATCTTATATGCTGGAAAATACAGTATATTTTCAGGTTAACCATTTTGCATTTGCGGTTGAGATATTCTTTCTACCTTTTTTTATGTTCAAACTGGCTAGATCTAATTTCTCACACTTACCCTACAATGTCATTCTGAAAAA
>NC_142955.1:22379396-22411896 GCF_046866305.1 Octopus bimaculoides | reverse complement strand
CACACTACTCTTCTACATTCACACACATTCACTCTTATACGCATTCACACTCTCTCTCCCATTTTCTTTCACGCAATCAGTCACACTCACATTCACGCTCTCTCTCTCTCTCTCTCTCTCTCTCTCTCTTAGGCATTCGCACTCACTGAATCAGTTTTACACGCACGTTCGCGCATAATCATACACACACGCACACACACAGCCACTCACTCGGGCAATTCACTCAAGCGATCATATGCATTCACTCATATACATCCACTCTCTTGTGCACTCATACTTAATCACTCACACAGTCACGTGTTCACTCTCATGCATTCTCCATACAATCATTGAATAGCATACTCTCTCATTCAATAACTGCCACACACACTTTTACACGTTCGTTTACTCAATCATCCACTCGCATTTACACTCTAACACTCACATTTTTCTATATTTGATTTTACTCAATTACACACCCACACATTCAAACTCGCAGTCACTCAATCACATACCTTTCACTCAATAACTACATACACACACATGTTCATTCTTCTATGCATTCATACTCAACAACTGCTACACACTCAATAACTGCCACACACACATGTTCACTCACTTCCGCGTTCACATTCACTCAATTACATACAAACACACACACACACACTCTTATGCGTTCATACCTTCACTCAATAATTGCCCCACCTCCCCACACACGCCGAGGTTCAAATTCTTGCACGTTCACACACACACACGAGCGCGCACGCGGAGGTTCACACTCTTGCATGCTCACACTCACTCAAACACATACACACGTTCACTCACTTACGCAGTCACACACTCACTCCACCTGTCTTTCTCTCTCGCTCATTCTCCTTCACACACATATACACTGACTCACACTTAATTAACACAGACACACGTTCATACATTCTCTCACACACAAAGTACAATTAACAATTCTTTATGTAGTCGGGGTTGGGTGGGTTATGGCGAGTTTTATAAGGAATTTATATTTATCACTCATTACTTAGTTATATATAAATACACACACACACACATATATATATATATATCAGTGTGTACGTATTTGTGTAGATATGTGTGTATCCATATATAAATATATAGATATAAATATATGTGTATATATATATATATATATATATATATATATACATATATATAGTAAGGTGATTGAAATCAAAATAAGCAACAAGGATATCCAGAGGTAATGCAGTACGATCGTTTCATGCAACTCCATTTAATTGAACAATGTAATCATTACATCAATTTAAAATGCAGAGCAATCTTCAGCTGCACAAAGACATAGAATTTAATTAAATTAGAACAGATGGACACATTAGTATAATAATACCTAAAATCTCCCAGAGGTTAGGGAATCAGACAGAGAACATCTTGTTTTAGCCACAACATGGAAGCTAATAAATAGAATGTCAAAGAAGACACTGCCTGTCACTAATTTTATTGTTTTTTTTTTTTTAGTTTAGAATTATGGACTATCATATCAAACTTTGTATATCTAAAGCTTAAGAGAATAAAGGGCATTATCTGTTAGGGGTAGGGGTGAGTACCATATTCACCTGAATCTACAATTTTGCTGAACTTATATATATATATATGCCCGAACACTTCGAAACGCTTAGTTTAGAATAGGGGCAGCTGATGAAGGAAATATTCTCTCTGTGGCCTGTTTGTTTTCTGTACTCTATTTATGTTATTTTTTTCATTTTGTCCACATATTTTTGTGACGTCCTGTACCCAGATATGCATCTATATACACATGTAGATGTAGGTATGTACATACATGTACGTATATACGCATAGACTCACATATTATATGTATATTATATATATATATATATATATATATATATATATATATATATATATATATTAGAACTCCGAATATGAATGTATATTTTTATTAATATTTAGCAGAAGCAACAGGGTGACTCAAGTGTGTGTGTGCGTGTGTGTGTTGTGTATGCATACATAAAGAGAGAGGAGTGAGGGAAAGGTAGGTAGAGAGAGAGAAAGAAAGAGAGAAGAGACAGATAGAGAGGTACATTACACGACTGTGAAAGTGCTGTAATGAATTTGGAGTTATCGCCCCTGCATATGTCGATCAGCTGAACTCCTGCCAATACAGGTAGTCTTCGATTTAACAGTTAAATGTATGGTGCGTTTACAGTTGGAAGTTGACCGTTCCTGTCGTGACCATTCCACCTATTTCTTTATCAGTGTCTGTATTGTCTAATGCTGTAAACGCCACACCAACGAAATCAGTCCCACCCTTTAGAAAACATTAATAGTTTACCAGAATATTAACGAATATTTTTTTTTTTACTTCGCCCAACGTTTTTATTATCAAGACATGCATGCGTATATATATATATATATACATATATATATATATATATATATGTGTGTGTGTGTGTGTGTGTGTGTGTGTGTGTATACATATATATATGTGTGTGTGATGAAAAAGCTTACGGAAGGACTTCCGCCCGTCGCCGCCCCATTTTCTCCCAGATTTGTTTATTAAAAAAAAATTTTTTTTGCCAGAAACCCCCGTTTTCAGATACGGAGATTCCGGATAATTGCCAAAAATCGGCAGCGTTAAATCCCCTCCCTTTCTTCCACCACCCCCAAATTCTTCAATTTTGATCCCCCCCCCCCTACACTAACCCTAACCGTAAGTACAGAAATGTTTTGAAATTTTTTTCCGAATCATAATCTCCGTATTTTTCCGCATATTTTGAAAAAAAATTCTGAAAAAAGAAAAAAAATGAAGGAAATGGGGTGGGGGAGTGGGGTAATTTAAGAATGCCGATTTTTGCCAATTTTTTTTTGCAGAACCGTATTCCCCGTAGCCGAAAAAAAAAGGAGGGGGGACGAAAAAATAATTTAAGGGTGGTTGGGGGGGGGGGCTGAAGTCTTGCCAAGCTTGCTTCCCAAATAAGGTATTGGGTTCAGTTCCACTGTGTGGCACCTGGGGCAAATATCTTCAGATATAACCTCGACCCGATCAAAGCTTTGTGGGCAGACTTGATGGACGGAAACTGAAAGAAGCCCATCGTATGTATGTATGTATGTACGAATATGTGCGTGTGTGTGTGTGTGTTTTGTGCCCCCACTACCGCTTGGCAACCGGTGTTGGTTTGTTTACATCTAACTCAAAGTTTCGGCAAAAGAAACCCGACAAAATAAGTTACCGGACAGTTAAAAAGGGATCGATTTGTTCGACGAAACCCTTCAAGGCATGGGCACCGTCCAAAGACCAAAACAAATGAAAGATAAAGCACACACAACCGTGGATGTACGATTGGAGGTAGAGCTTTGGCCATTTTTTAAAAATCAGGCCAGCAACCAAGTGGAGGCCTCCTTCGTTAGCTCACGATGTATGTGGTAGCGGTAATAGTATTACCAACACCACCCAACCATCACCACCACCACTATCAGTGCCGCCACTGTTAATAACACTACTACTTCTGCCAAACTTCCTGTCCATAAGACGGTCGAGTTATGTAGATCAACAACCGCAGATAGAGACACGCACACGTATGTACACATACACGCCTTCAACACACACACACACATATACGCAGTTACAAACAAGCGCATGCAGTCATTACTCTTCCTCCCACACTCTCACACAGCTATACTCATCCAAACCACCACACACAACAACACACACGCACATACATAAAGATTCTATTATAGCCCGACATATCTCTACACTCAATACATAAAACATTCAGGCACACACACGCAGTTAAGACATTCATAACTGCATCTCAAAACTACACACAGCATATATATATATATATATATATACACATGCACACACTCACACACACACATATATATATATATATATATATATATATATATATATATATATACAGCTCCCTATTCAAACACATCCACGGCTATTCACTGTTACAACCATATACATTGTGTGTGTATGTTCACACACACACGCAGATAGATAGATAGATAGATAGATAGTCGAAATTTACAGAAAAACAAAAGACGAAGACAGGTGTATAAACAACAAGCAGCTATATTAGTTTGACGTTCGGGAAAGTAAGAAAGTCTTTTATGTTTCGAGCCTACGCTCTCCAACAGAAAGAAACACGAGAAAATAAACAGTGAGTGTGTGTGTGTGTGTGTATACGGTGCTGGGGGAGTAGAAAGATAGGGTATTTCCAATGCAGAACTCAACCAGAGTTCTGGCTATCTACACTGTCAGATGCCAGACAAATATTGAAATTCTTCATGTGTAGAAACAAACTACTGACTGGTTCCACGACGATAAAACCATTGTGTGGGTTTAGCGAAGAGTAATATATAATCCGAAGACGAAGACAGGACTTCAAAACACACACACAAATATGAGTTTTGTATATATACATGGACAGGGTAGGCCAAAAGACACGCACCAAAAGTAAAACATATTTATATTGCACATACATACGTACACAGCTAAGGTTTAAACAGAATAAATAAATGAATGATAAAAGCAGACGTATATAATGACCCAAATTATTATTATTTATAATAATAATGGTTTCAAGTTTTGCTTCAAAGACAGCGATTTGTCGGGAGGGAACTAGTCGATTCCATCGACCCCGGTGTTTCATTGGTATTTAATTTATCGACTCCGAAAGGATGAAAGGCTAAGTCGACCTCGACGGAATTTGAACTCAGAACGTAGCGGCAGACGAAATACCGCGAAGCATTTCGCCCGGCATGCTAACGATTCCGCCTTTCACATATAATAATAAATAATAATAATAATAATAATAATAATAATAATAATAAATGCCCTGATGCAGTACCAGGCAGTGGCTCTCATGGCTTCTGATCTTAATTGATTGGAAGTGGTTATCAAGTACATTGTTTTGTCTTGGTATAAAAGATGGCCTACAGCAAATATTCTGCTTAATACCACAGATGTGCTTGTCAGTTGTTTGACCTTTACCAGTTGAGCATGTCCCTTGGTGGCTGACGATATGTGCATCTCTGATCAGGAGTAGAAGTAGTGGGGGAGCATCATAGCCATGTGTTGAGAGGAATTCTTTGGGGTTTGAATAATTCACCTTTGGAAACATGGGTGTTTTGTTCAACATCCTTAAACAACCCTTATTAAGGAAACTTTTGAGTGGGATGGGCTACTCGACCTGAAGAAAATTCTAACTGGGCCCCACCTGCGAGGTCATGCGCTGTTTATCTTGATAATGAGACCACTATGTCGCGCACGTATGGTTGTGATGCATGTGCCTGGTGTACCCTTATCAGACGGGTAGTCATGATGGGTATACTGGGCTTCGTATATTTTACCCCAGGGTCACTTTGATGGCATGCCCTGCTCTTTCACTCAATAATAATGGTTTCAAATTTTTCCACAAGGGCAACCATTTTCGAGGAGGGGAATCTGCCGATTACATCGACTGCAGCGTTCAACTGGTACTTCATACACACACACACACACACATACACACTTGGATCTAACTCTGCACAAACCATTCACTGTGACACATTCATACAATACACACACGCACGCGCAATTAGAATCACTCTACACATCCCAATAACACCCAGAACTACCCTCGACCCCACCCCAACTTATCACACACACACACTCCACAAAACAGACCCCTCCCCCATACATACGCACAGCCGCCCCCCATCCCCTTCTCTCTGCCTCCGCCACCGTATTTCATCACACTCGCCCAACCCTGACACATTAACCTACCCCGTAAGGCAATCGCTATACCTTATCTGGTCTAAAGTCTAATATAGCACATTCCCAACATATGGATGTATGTGTGTATATACATACATATATATATATACATACATACCTGTAGATAAATGTGTGTGTATATATATATATATATATGTATGTATATGTATGCGTGTTAGTGTGCGCGTGCATTCTTAACAGCTGTACGTCTCTTATCCCCGAGAAGTTTGCGTGCGCGTATGTATGTACATGTATGGTATGTGTGCATGTATGTATATAAAAATACATACGTTTCTGTATGTATGTACGCATGTATATATAATATATATAAATATATATATATAGACACACATATATATATATACATATATATACACATATATAATATACATACACACACATTCACATGTATATGTACATACGTATATATGTTTGTGTGCGTGTGTATGTATACATTATCTCTCTCTCTCTCTCTCTGTCTATATATATATATATATATATACACACACGCATATATATATATATACACACACACACGTGTCAATGTTTGTTTTTATATATCAAGTATATATATTACATATATTTTATATATATATATATATATATACACACACACGCATATATATATATATACACACACACACGTGTCAATGTTTGTTTTTATATATCAAGTATATATATTACATATATTTTATATATATATATATATATATATATATATATATATATAATTATATATATATATATATATATATATATATATATAATTATATATATATATATATATATAATTATATATATATATATATATATATAATTATATATATATATATATATATATAATTATATATATATATATATATATAATTATATATATATATATATATATATATATATAATTATATATATATATATATATATATATATATATATAATTATATATATATATATATATATATATATATATAATTATGTGTATTTCTTCTATCTTAATGAATAAAAATTCTTCTGATAGAATAAATGGGTTAATAGAAACCAATGTAGCAAAGAACACAAAATAACTGTGGTTTAGTTCCTGTTTTTAAGGCAGGAGATAGATATATTATACACACGTGCAGATATACGTATGCATATAAAGACACGCATACAGACGTACACCCATATATACGTGTGCGTCTTAACCGCAAATTTACACACGCACGCACGCAAAATTCGAATTGTAAAGCCTTTTCGTAGCTGGTGCATAGTTAGTTCCAGAGAGAGCCCAGTGGACGTACGAATTTCAACAGTAAAACAAGTTTTTCATGCAATTCGCAGTCTTTTTGGTTGTACACTGAGAGGAATAAATCACGTTTCACAACTATTGTAAAATTATATATGATCAATGTTGTTCCAGAAACGACCATCCTGTCGTTATATTCTGGATTTTCCGGTCTGTCTTTGTATTGTCTATCTGTCCGTATGTTTTTATTGTTGTCCGTTACGTTCTTATTCCGTTAATTTTTTTTTGGGATATATATAAAGGCGGCGGGCTGGCAGAAACGTTAGCACACCGGGCGAAATGCTTAGCGGTATTTCGTCTGCCGCTACGTTCTGAGTTCTGAGGTCGACTTTGCCTGTCATCCTTTCGGGGTCGATTAAATAAGTACCAGTTATGCACTGGGGTAGATGTAATCGACTTAATCTCTTTGTCTATATATATATATATATATATATATATATATATATATATATGGGAGAATATACGAAAAAACAACAACAGACGAGGACAGGTGGTGTAAATAACAAAAGGATGTATTAGTAAGACGCTCGGGAATACGGAAAGTCTTTGACGTTTCGAGCTACGCTCTTCAACAGAAAGAATACGGAGACAAGGAGAAAAACACGGAGAAAAAAATTGAATAGTGTCCAGTCAACGGTCAATCATAATAATGGCTATCTATATATATATATATATATATATATATATATATATATATATGTAAATAATATGTGACAATTATTCGGTAGCCATGATAAAACTCCGAGTTTCGGATGTCAGGGCGGAAACACACGCCGCCATCTCTTCAGTTATCTGGCCATATGGCTACGGAATAATTGTCACATATTATTTACAGATAAATTCCTCTATTTACATAATATCGAGGTCTCTTTCTTTTGTTGTCTTACCTTTTCTATCAATATATATATATATATATATATATAATACAGAATAGGACAAGAACACAAAACATCCAGACAGTTAGGTGATACAAGAAAGGGACAAAACATACAGATGGACGATACAAAGAAAACATGGACATGTCATTCGGATCCAGATTATCTTTGCAATTTCAGCTGGTTACATATATATTGATAGAAAGGGTAAGACAACAAACACACACACACATAACTCCCAATAAACGTGCTGAGTGTTCTTTATTTTGTTTGTCCACTCATATACATACATACATACATACATACATACATACATACATACATATACGTTTATTAATTTAAAAAAGTAATAATAATGTGTTTTGAATGTCACAACAATGCACTATAATAACTGTTGTAATTTAATCATCCATAGTCTAATATAATACTTCGGTATATAAAAATTCATTCTTCAGATATCCCTAGGGATTGATCGAGTCACTGCTACAATCGATTTTCCAACGGGGTTTTTTTGTTTTTTTTAAATTTTTTTTTTAATGAATTTGTGTTGCAAGATTCCTGATGTTAATCTTGTGCTGAAACATATTGTAATATTTCGGGATAGTCATTTCGTTTTTTGCTTTTTCTTCTTTTTTATAACTGAATAAGCACTTGCCCTATATTCCCGGTCTTCACTTCAGCATTATTATTATTATTATTCTAGTGGAGACGCAATGGCCTATTGGTTAGGGCAGCGGATTCACGGTCATAGGATCGCGGTTTCGATTCCTAGACCGAGCGTTGTGAGTGTTTATTGAGCGAAAACACCTAAAGCTCCACGAAGCTCCGGCAGGGGATGGTGGCGAACTCTGCTGTACTCTTTCACCACAACTTTCTCTCACACTTACTTCCTGTTTCTGTTGTACCTGTAATTCAAAGGAGTCAGCCTTGTCACACTGAATATCCCCGAGAACTACGTTAAGGGTACATGTGTGTGTGGAGTGCTCAGTCACTTGCACGTTAATTTCACGAGCAGGCTGTTCCATTGATCGGATCAACTGGAACCCTCGACGTCGTAAACGACGGAGTGCCAACAACAATTATTATTATTTTAGTATTTTTTGTCTGAAATCTTTCGTCACGCGTTCCGTGACCTCTTCAGCGACTCTCCATCCCACGTGTCTTCTGGAGAATCACTGAAGTGGTCGCATGTGTGTGTCGAAAGATGTCCAGACAATGGACAACAAATAAAAACAGTAGTAAACAACTGAAGAACGAATATATACACAGGGTATGTGTTAGTTTGAAAAAAGAGATGACCAACCAGAAATATAACAACACACACACACACACACACATATATATATTCTTTTATTATTTTACTTGTTTCAGTCATTTGACTGCGGCCATGCTGGAGCACCGCCTTAAAGGGTTTTAGTCGAAGAAATCGACCCCGGGACTTATTTATTATTTGTAAGCCTAATACTTATTCTATTGGTCTTTGGCCGAACCGCTAGTTAAGGGGATAAACACAAAGACACACATAAACCTATACATATATACAACGGGCTTCTTTCAGTTTCCATTTACCGAATTCACTCACAAAGCTTTGGTTAGCCCGAGGCTATAGTAGAAGACACTTGCCCAAGGTGCCATGCAGTGGGACTGAACCCGGAACCATGTGGTTGGTAAGCAAGCTTCGTACCACAGCCAGACAAACACAAACATTGATAATGCAGGTTTGTATCTGCTTATGTGTCGAAGTTAAAGAGATGTGTGTGTGTGTGTGTGTATGTATGTATGTATGTGCGTAGGTATTTGCGTGTGTGTGTTCCTGTATGTATCTGAACGTGTGTGTGTGTGTGTGTGTATGTCTATATGTGTGCTTAAACCGTGTATGTTTAAGAGCTTAATAAGTATAGCTAAACACAGATTAACTTTAACGGGATTTAAGGAGATTAATTCCAGAGAGGCGATAAGTTAGCGGCAGAAGTACTGTTCATAGTCGCGGTAGTAGTTAGTCTAGACAGACACACAGCCATGTGGATGGATGGACAAATTTGGGAGGGCCAATGTTACATACGCACACACACGTTTATCCTATAGATATATATATATATAGATATATATGAAAAAGGAAAACATTAAAAACTTTATAACCATCCTCCTCCTCCTCCTTTCTCTCGTACTCCCAACTCACCTACCCCCCTTGCCACATAAAACATACACACTTTCCTCCTTCTCTCCCGCCCGCCAGCCCGCCCGCCCGCCATTCCCGCGTAGCCTCAGTCGCCATGGTGACAACGACCGAGTAAAAAAATAAAAAGTTTACCTGTCGTGAAGTGAAAAAGTTTATTGGAACGCTAAACAGTTTGAAGAACTGGTCGAGGGAAGAGGAGGAGGAGGGAAAAATGTGATGGTAGGAGGGGGTAGTGACTATAGCCGTAGTGGTGGTGGTGGTGGTGGCGGCGTTGTAGGTCATGGCGGCGCTTGTAGTAAGAGCATAATAGTATAATGGTAGCCATCTTGTTGTTGTTGTTAATATCATCTTTAGTTGGTCGTAAATATTTAAGTAAATAAAGGTTGGTTAGCGGCTGTGGTTATGATAATGATGATGGTGGTGGCGGCATCGGCGATACAGCGGACAAATGAAACTAGGTTAAGCACACATGTACCAGTAATATCCATTATATATGTGTGTGTGTATGTATGCGTGTGTATATATATGCACGTATGTATGTATATATATATGCACGTATGTATGTATATATATATATATATATACACACACATACATACATATATATGCTATATATATATGTATATATATATGCAATATATATATATACTATATATATATATATATATACATATATACACTATATATATATATATATACACTATATATATACTATATATATACATATATACACTATATATATATATATACATATATACACTATATATATATATATACATATATACACTATATATATATATATATATATACATATATACATATACATATATTATATATATATATATACATATATTATATATATATATATACATATATTATATATATATATATACATATATACACTATATATATATATATATACACTATACAAACACACACACACACACACACATATATATATATATATATATATATACTTATTTTATATATATATATATATATACTTATTTTATATATATATATATATATATTATCTATATACATACACACATATACATAAAATTTTTTAATTATTTTTATATATTTTCATTACACCTGCCGTATTTCTCAGCCCTCACATACACACACACACACTCATAAATATATATACATACATAAAAACATACATATACACGCGCACACGGGAACATGTGCGATCACATATTCTGAAATAAGTTCGCTTTATCAAAAAAAAAAAAAAAAAAAAAAAAATCTCTGTTCCGTCCGAGACACGAGGTTACCTCGTTGTCGACTAAATGCGCTAGAAATAGCAGCGAAATATTCCTGAAACTACATCCCGCCGTCTACTATCTGAAAGGGCACCTTACATAATGTACTCCTCGATACGGTATGGCTAAATAGAATCCAAGCCGGTCAGAGTTGGAACACATTTTGATAGATAAGTCCACAGGGTCGGAACTTGCCTTGTGTTAAAGAAAAATAACAGTTAAAAAGCTGGGATAGATTACAGCTGGTACACCTTTCATCATAGATATGATGGATCAACTTTAGGGTTAAATAATAACCCTGTAGGACAGGGGTTTTCAAACTGAGGTCCGTGGACCACAGGGGGTCCGCAAGGACAAGACAGGGGGTCCATGGACAGCAAATACTTTTTATGGGCAATTTGATTTTATATATGTTTTTTAATCGAAATCTTTTAATTGACAATAAACCTATTTGTGAAATACTGTTAAATCAATAAATGTAAAAAATATGTTATTTTAAGCAAATATTTATGTATAAATTTCATAAGCGTTTATAAGGGGGGTCCCTAAGGTAAAGCCTGAAATATAAAGGGGTCCGCAAGTCAAAAAGTTTGAAAACCCCTGCTGTAGGACATAAGATACATTATGGCTGAATAAAAGTCGGGATGGTCACATGTGGAGCGGGTTAAATAACAGTAGCAGCAACGACAAGGTTGAGCACTAAATAATGTAGTCCTCGTGTAATAGATGCGATGGTCACAGATGGGGGGGGGGCTGGGGTTAAATAACGACGACAACTGCAGCATGGTTGCACACTTTAAACAATGTAGTCCTAGATACACCACGTCTGATTAAAAGACTAGATTTGTCACAGCTGGGATACTTTCAATGGAGTTTATGCTGTATCGCCCCCCCCCCCTCCCCGCACTGGAGTTAAAAGACACCTGTTCAATATACCTTTTGTCTTGTGTATAATTTAAGATCGTGTGTGTGTGTATACACACACACACACATATTTCTCTCTCTCTCTCTTTCTGTATATATATATATATATGGCGATTTTTTCTTCCTCCGTTTTTCCTTTCTTTGAACTTTCCTTGTTTCCGACGAAGAGCTCCGCTCGAAACGTCATACTCTCTCTCTTTCCTTTCCCGAGCGTCTTGTAACACAATCTGTATCACGTCCTCACGTTGTTGTTTTTTGTCTTTTTCCTTTTTTTGAACTTCCGCCACAACATTCCTCCATGGCAAGATTTAATTTGTGTATACAAATTTAATTTGCGGTCCATGGGAAGAGCGATGCGTCCTGCCTAGCTCTTCGAAACGCTGGTGTTAAAACGGAGGTAGCTGATGAAGTAGAATGTTCTCTATGTGGCTTGTGTGTTTTCTCGTCTCCGTTTTGTTTGCAATGTCCTGTACCCAGATATGCACCTATACATACAGGTGGATGTCGGTATGCACATACCTGTACGTATATATGCATATACTCATTTACTATTTGTTTTTACATGATTGAACGCAGCGTCTCCAATTGTAAGTAGTTTTTCGTAACTTCATATTTTCCGACGCTACTCTATCTCTTTCTCTTCCTCTATCAGTTTTCCCCCTCTCGTTCTTCCTCTTTACTACTACGTATCTCGCTTTACCCCTCTCGTTCTTCCTCTGTTACTACTACGTATCTCTTTTTTCCCCCTCGTATTTCCTCTCTTTCTCTTTTCCTTTCGTTGCTCACCTTTTCTTCTACTTCCTCCCTTTGTTTCTCCCTCTACCACTCTCTCTCTTCCCCTCGTTCTTCCTCTGTTACTACTACGTATCTCTTTTTTCCCCCTCGTACTTCCTCTCTTTCTCTTTTCCTCTCGTTGCTCACCTATTCTTCTACTTCCTCCCTTTGTTTCTCCCTCTGCCACTCTCTCTTCCCCTTACACCGGCATGGTCACATGCTTCCGGTCAATAATCCTTTTCTTCCTTGGCTGTCGCCGAGCAAACACACGAACCATTTCGTCCCTACTTTCAAGTTCGTGCCTCACAGCGTTCACACACAAACAATTTTTCTCGTCTGGCCGTAAAGCCTTTTCTGTTTGTTTTCCTGTCTTGTTTTTTGTCCGCCACAACATTCCTCCATGGCAAGATTTAATTTGTGTATACAAATTTAATTTGCGGTTCATGGGAAGAGCTGTTTTAACGATGCGTCCTGCCTACCTCTTCGAAACGCCGGTGTTAAAACGTGGGTGGCTGATGAAGGAGAATGTTCTCTATGTGGCTTGTGTGTTTTCTCTGCAATGTCCTGTACCCAGATATGCACCTATACATACAGGTGGATGTCGGTATGCACATACCTGTACGTATATATGCATATACTCATTTACTATTTGTTTATATATATATATTTCTATATATAATGTACTCATCTGTGATAGAAAGGTCAACAAAAAAGGTACTCCATCTGGTGAGTGATGAATATTATTTATTTAAAGGACACAATACATGTCTTTATGTGCTACTAATAGTTTCATATGTCACGAAAGTTGAAATATTATTGATTAGAGCAATAAACAATTTTGTCATCGTCTGCGGATATGCTATGCGAACACACACACATACACGTGTGCGAACATACACATTTAAACAGACATACAAACACGCACACTCCCATGGTTCCGAGGTAGCTATGAGATGTTGCGCAATAACGTAACACCGAGTGCTCTGCTTCTTGAGGCAGAAACAGCTGCAAGCTAAGGAAAGTAATTAGTTAACTCCTGTTCTTTTGTCATTCATTAACAGACACACACACACACACATATATATATATATATACATATGTATGTGTGTTTGTCTTTGTACACGTATATCTATATATACATGTGAATATAATTATATACCTACACACGCATGCGTGCAAGTATACATACCTGTGTGTGTGTGTGTGTGTGTGTGTGTGTGTGTGTGTGTGTGTGCGTGTAAAATGCACACACACACACAATGAGCTTCCGCTCAGTTTCTGTCCACTAGATTCCACTGCCAAAGTATTGGTCTTTGGAAGCCAGCACAAATTAGAAACAAACATCTGCCTGTAAAATGGTGCGTAGGAATCGAACCGCAAACCGCACGGTTTGCGAAACGACCGCCTTAACCACACAGACATGCCTGCTGACCAGTAAAATCTACTTCGTCACCTGAGATAATGCGTGCCATATCTATCGTTATTTCATTTGGCGGTGGAGGTGATGGGGGCAGTTTATATGGCGATGTTCATGAGTGTCGGGTGGTAAGGCAGTGGTGGTGATGTCATAGTGTGATAGTGGTGACGATGGAGGTGGTATGATTTAGGCAGATGTGGTGGCGGTGGTGATGGAGTGGTCGTATGACGATGTCGGTGGAGGGTATGAAGTCAGTGGATTAGGGGTGGAATGACAGTGGTGGTGGTTAGCGATGTTGTGATTTTATGGAGATGTCGTTGGAGAATGTGGTGGCGGTGTGGTGACGTAATGGTGGTGTTGGTGGAGACGGTGGTGGCATTCTGGCTGCAAGACATCGGTGAGGGTATGGTGGTGGTGGTGGTGATGGTGATGATGGTTGTAGTTATGTGATGGTGATGGTGGTATTCCAATGGCGGTGGGAATAAAATAGCCTGGTCGGTGATGGTAATGATGCTATTGTTGATGCTGATGGTGGTGGTGGTATTACTATGGTGGCGTTGGCGGTAGTTCGCATAAGGTAACGTTAATGTGTAGTAGTGTTGGTGGTGGTGGTGGTGGTGACGGTCATGTAATGTGGTGCGATGGTGTCGAAGACGAGAGGAGTGGGTGCTGTAAAGGGCTTTCCCTCAAAAGTTCCTGGCTTTAAGGGTATCGAGAAAAGCTTGGCTGGAGAGGCCCAACCTTTCGAGTTCTTTTACAGGGCTTAGAAAAACCGAAGGACCGCTGCAACAAGTGTGAATCTGAGGGGGGAATATGTTGATTAAAATCATAATTAACTGATCCTCCTGTATTTTCTTTTACTCACAGCTAGGAACTTTTCAGCACCACCCTCGTACGTGACACATATGCACATTCTCTCCCTCTCTCTCTCTCCCTCTCACTCTGCACGCGCGCGTGTGCGTACAACGCGGCTGTTTCAATTACGTAACGTGAATCATTAGAATTTTTAAGATAAGCTATCATCACTCACCAAACATATTTACGATAGGGCACAGAGTACGGACCAACAAAAGATAACATTTCACAGAAACATATCTACCTATCAATCTTTTATCCCTTACTTGTTTCCGTCATAAAACTGCGGCCATGCTGGGGCACTGCCTTGAATTTTTAGACGAATGATTTGACTCCAGTACTAATTTTTCAAACCTGGTACTTATTCTATCGGTCTCTCATACCGAACCGCTAAGTTACGAGGACAAGTGGTAGTAGGGGACAAACACAGACACAAAGACACACACACACACACATCACATCACATAGTCATATATACGACGGTCTTTCAATTTCCGCCTACCAAATCCACTCACAAGGCTTTGGCCGGACCGAGGCTACAGAAGAAGGCACTTTCGCAAGATGCCAAGCAGTGGGACTGAACCCGGAACCGTGTAGTTGGGAAGCAAGCTTCTTACCACACAGCCATGCATACGATTTTATTATATGGGTTTATAAGAAGAACCAAGGAACATCAATTCGCTATCCAGTTAATGTTGGCTATGTCCAGGTCGATGTTTGAAACCTGACCTGTTTAAAATTTTATCTGATGACGGTGGATTTATATATTATAATGCACTCTTTTATGACTGTATTAAATAAACAAAATTCTATCGAAACAGCTGTCTGAAATTTTAAATGCCTATTATGCTTACTTCTCTCTTTCTCTCTCTCTCACACACACACACACACACATATTCTTTTACTCGTTTCAGTCATTTGATCGCGGCCATGCTGGAGCACCGCTTTGAGAAATACGGAACGCTTCACGAATTTGCATGTCATCCTTGCACAGGGTCCATGCCAATCTTCTCAGCATCGTTCCAACTTTAGAATATGTACTGCCGTAGCTAGTGTATATATATATATATATATATATATATATATATATATATATATATATATATATATATATATATATATATATATATATATAAACTTATATAGGCGTAGGAGTGGTTGTGTAGTAAGTAGCTTGCTTACCAACCACATGGTTCCGGGTTCAGTCCCACTGCGTGGCATCTTGGACAAGTTTCTTCTACTATAGCCTCGGGCCGACCAAAGCCTCGTGAGTGGATTTGGTAGACGGAAACTGAAAGAAGCCCGTCGTATATATATATATATATATATATATATATATATATATGTGTGTGTGTGTGTGTGTGTGTGTGTGTGTGTTTGTCCCCCTAGCATTGCTTGATAACCGATGCTGGTGTGTTTACGTTCCCGTCACTTAGCGGTTCGGCAAAAAAGACCGATAGAATAAGTACTAGGCTTACAAAGAATAAGTCCCGGGGTCGATATGCTCGATTAAAGGCGGTGCCCCAGCATGGCCGCAGTCAAATGACTGAAACAAGTAAAAGAGTAAAAAGAGTGAAGAATATAAAGGACTACTGAAGAGGTTGCAAAACGCAACGAATTTTAGAAAAAATTAATAAGTAAATGAATGGAAATAGAACCGGTGAATGTGTTAAGAAGGCACTAAAAGAGCATGGCAGTTCCTAAACACAATAGTATATATACATATCTATCTACCTATATATACAGGGCTATTCAAAAAGAATGAACCGATTTCATTACGCAATATTTTAATAAGGAAAAGCAATAGAAAACTCCAGCTAAGTCACAAGTGTTTACTCACAATCAACTTTTATTTCCTGTCTTACAAGTGTTCAATGTGGCCACCACCTGCAGCACGTGCAACACCGCTGTGATAAGAGAACTCCTCCCAGGCGCATACCAGCATATCACGATCCACTGAGTTGATCGCTGTTGTAATTCGATGTCTAAGGTCATCGAGGTTAGTGGGTGGCGGTAGAACATAGAGGCGATCTTTTACATATCCCCACAAGAAAAAAATCACACACGGTGAGGTCTGGGGATCTCGCATGCCAAGCACAAAGAACGTCTGGGAGGAATTCTCTTATCGCATTGATGTGATGTTGCCCATGCTTCAGGTGGTGGCCACTTTGAACACTTGTAAGACAGGAAATAAAAGTTGATTGTGAGTAAACACTTGTGACTTAGCTGGAGTTTTCTATTGCTTTTCCTTATTAAAATATCGCGTAATGAAATCGGTTCATTCTTTTTGAATAACCCTGTATATATATATAGGTAACAAGTACAATTGTCGCTAAAGTGATGGAGGGTACTAGCAAGAACCATCATTGCTAAAAATAAGAGTCAAAACAACTTTTAGCCACGTGAGAGCACTTTTCTAACAGCTGACAAGCGAGATGGAGTCATATCAGTGCTGATTTCAGATTTGATTAATCTTTATCAGTGAGTCATTAGTCCGTCACCGAGGGTTAATGAACCTGAGTCACCGTGTCAGACTTATATAGAAAACCATAGGAAATATCGACTAATTATGAATATGGTAAAGTGAGAATTAATTATAAATAATTAAGGTGGCGATTCGCCATTTAGAACCGATAGGCAACAAGTTCAGCCGTCACTTAAGTCAGGGGTTTTCAAACTTTTTGACTTGCGGACCCGACCCCTTTATATTTTAGGTTTTACCTTAGGGACCACGCTTATGAAATTTATACATAAATATTTGCTTAAAATAACATATATTTTTACATTTATTGATTTAACAGTATTTAACAAATAGGTTTATTGTCAATTAAAAGATTTCGATTTAAAAAAAACATATATAAAATCAAATTGCCCATAAAAAGTATTTGCTGCCCACGGACCCCCTTTCTTGTCCTTGCGGACCCCTTGTGGTCCGCGGACCACAGTTTGAAAACCCCTGACTTAAGTGACGGAGGGTGCTAAGAAGCACCAGCATTGCTAGAAATAAGAGTCAAAACAACTCTTAGCCATGTGAGAGCACTATATATATATATATATATATATATATATATATATATATATATATATATATATATATATATAACAGATGATTGCAGCTTCTCAGAAAAGAGTTATTTCTTCAATGGCTTCGTACGATCGTATGTGTACGTAGGTGGATTTTCAACCCAATTTTTCGTCCCACAACTATGTTCGTAGATGCGTGACACCTACTTCTCATTTCAGTGCAAACGTACCGCGGTGCACGTGTCGATTTCTGCCTGGCTCTTGTTACTTTAAATGGTTGTCAAACCCATCTCTTGAGAGGAGAGAAGAAATCGTCCTGCACGTACTGCACTTCACTTCCTGTCGTGTTTCTTGCTGCCACTGTAAACTGGAGTCCCGCTCGCGGAGTGAGCGCTTCGAAGCAACATGCGACATTTGTTTTTGCTCAAAGACACCGCGACTCTACTTGAAGCCTTTTTATACATCTCAAGCTAAAAGCCGAACTCCGTGCAGACGTTTGATCTAGCTCTTGGCGAGGGCTAATTGGTCTGCGGCCCAAAACTAAAGAGAGCTGAACAGCATGCTTAAAGTACATCTATAATGACTATTATGCCTCGGTGGTGTTTGATCAGAATGGATGAGAATTAACTCTGTGATGCAATCACTGCATCGTTCCCGTCCCAATTTGAATTCCAACTTTTGGCCAGTTTGTCCCAAAGTTTCCGACTACCAAATCCACTCACAAAGTGAGTGGTTGGCACGAAGCAATATGTGGTTGGGAAGCAAGCTTCTTACCACACAGCTACATGCTAGTTAGATTTGGTAGAAACGGCAGTCGAATCTCTCTCAAATCACACCCTGCTGTCTCATGTTTCTCTACGTACGTATGAGCCAGAGAAGGGGATGACCTCTACTTTAAAAGTGAAACGCAAACAAATTGATCGTTAATAATTAGGGCAGTCGGAATTGCGTTAAATTCAGTTGTTTTATTTTTCATTGTGTTTGTGTGTGTGCGCGCGCACATGTGTGTATGTGTGTGTTAAATTAGTAAACTGAAATGTAATTATTATTACAGTCTAACAACGTCTAATGCAGTTGATATGTGTGTGTATATATATATATATATATTTAATACATACACTCACACATACATACATATGAGCATTGATATATACATGTACATATATATACTTAGAAGCATAAAAACAGAGACATGTATGTATATATGTATATGTGTGTGTGTTTATATATATATATATAAACACACACACATATACACATTTCTCCTGCACACGTACTCTTCTCAGTCAGTCTCTCGCTTTCTCTTTCTCTCACCCCTCCACCTCATTAGCACGCATGTTAATCAACTGGAGCTCGTTAATTACAGGTGTTAAACTTTCACCGTTCCTCCTTGGCAGAACTGATGATAACTGTTGCTCTTTTGCTCTTCTCCCAATGTTTGTCTTTAATCGTGTAAATCCCGACGTTAATCTGCGATTATAAAACTCAGGTTTCAAAATGTGTGTGCGCGTGGTTGGTCGGTCGTAACTGTTTTTGTTCTTGTTAATAATTAGTGGTGGTGGTGGTGTGTTGGTATGTTGTGGCGGTGATGGCGATGGTGATTTGCGGTGGTGATGGTGGATGGTAATTGTGGTGGTGGCGATGGTGATTCTAGTTGGCACTGTAACGGAATGGTGGTTGGCACTCCGTCGCTTACGACGTCGAGGGTTCCAGTTGATCCGATCAACGGAACAGCCTGCCCGTGAAATTAACGTGCAAGTGGCTGAGCACTCCACAGACACGTGTACCCTTAACGTAGTTCTCGGGGATATTCCGCATGACACAGTGTGACAAGGCTGACTCCTTTGAATTACTGGCACAACAGAAACAGGAGGAAAAAGTGAGAGAAAGTTGTGGTGGAAGAGTACAGCAGGGTTCGCCACCCACCCTCTGCCGGAGCCTCGTGGAGCTTTAGGTGTTTTCGCTCAATAAACACTCACAACGCCCGGTCTGGGAATCGAAACCGCGATCCTATGACCGCGAGTCTGCTGCCTTAACCACTAGGCCATTGCGCCTCCACTGTAACGGAATGGTAGTGACGGGTAAGGCGGCGAACTGACAATCGTTAGCACGCCGAGCGAAATGCTTAGTGGTATTTCGTTTGCCGTTACGTTCCGGGTTCAAATTCCGCCGAGGTCGACTTTGCTTTTCATCCTTTCGGGGTCGATAAATTAAGTACCAGTTGCATACTAGGGTCGATCTAATCGACTGGATCCCCCTCCCCCCAAAATTTCGGTCCTTGTGCCTAGAATAGAAAAAGAATGGTAGTGCGGGTAGCTATACGACGGTGCTATTGGTATGATATAGCAGTGGTGGTGGTGGGGAAGAGAGGCGAGGAGGTATGATATGATGGTGCTGATGTTAGTGGTTGTGAAGGTGGTGGTGGTTTTGGTATAAAGCAGGGCTTCTCAACCAGTCCCACCCGGCCAGTATTTTATCAACCTCTGATTGAGCCGGCCAATGATCAACAGTAAAAAATGCACCACGGTAGTGGCTGTGTGGTAAGTAGCTTGCTTACCAACCACATGGTTCTGGGTTCAGTCCCACTGCGTGGTACCTTGGGCAAGTGTCTTCTACTATAGCCTTGGGCCGACCAAAGCCTTGTGAGTGGATTCGGTAGACGGAAACTGAAAGAAGCCTGTCGTACATATGTATATATATATATATATATGTATGTATGTTTGTGTGTCTGTGTTTGTCCCCCCACCATCGCTTGACAACCGATGGTGGTGTGTTTACGTCCCCGTAACTTAGCGGTTCGGCAAAAGGGACCGATAGAATAAGTACAAGGCTTACAAAGAATAAGTCCTGGGGTCGATTTGTTCGACTAAAGGCGGTGCTCCAGCATGGCCACAGTCAAATGACTGAAACAAGTAAAAGAGTAAAAGAGAAATTGTTTTCAATACTATTTGTAGTCACAAGTAGACAAGGGTATCCAATCGGAGCCTCCCATAGCTGATCCAGCAGAACACTGAATATGTAACGGTTGACTCAGAAGATCCCCACCCCTGGCTGGTACTCGTTCACAAGCGAGTACAACCTGGTGACAGGTACTCTTATTTTGTTAGGAGTTTTCGGTGCCTTTGTGATCAAGAGTGAACACAGACAATCTCTCAGTACCTCCCAAGCTGAAACCTATGACACATCCAGGACAGCTGAATGAGGAGGGTTGAAGGCTGTTGTAAGACCCACTCAGCGGGTACTCATTCACAAGCAAGTACAGCCTGGTGACAGGTACTCTTATTTTGTCAGGTGTTTTAGGTATCTAAGCAGTCATAAGACCTTCTCAGTCCTCCCACTCTTGGTCTTGTAGAACATCAAGAATGTAACAGCTGAACGTGAAAAGAGGCTGTCCTAAGACCCATCTAGCAGGTACTCATTTAGGTACTCATATACATAAGACAGTAATGTAGGATTTGAAGCAGATTCAGCTGGTATTTCTACCAGGTCTTGTGATCATAGATAGGTCTCCCTCATTTGCCCATACATATCTATGACAGTAGGATGTGATTTGAGGGAAATTTGGCTGCTATTTTTACCAGCTCTAGCGACCATACAGAGATCTTTCGCATTGGCTCATATATACATATGACAATACGATGTTGATTTGAGGGAGATTTGGTTGGTATATCTACCAGCTCTAGCGACCATACAAAGGCCTCACCCATTGGCTCATACATACATATGACAGTAGGATGTGATTTGAGGGAGAGTTGGCTGGTATTTCTAACAGTTGTAGCTACCATATAGAGAGGTTCAATTGGCTCATACATATATATATAAACATACATATGTTAGGGTATAATTTGAAGGAGAGTTGGCTGCTATTTCTACCATGTAGAACTAGCTTTGTTGATTCGAAAATACATACACACATGCGTTAGACAGCAGGCTGTGATTTGAGGGAGATTTGGCTGATATTTCAACCAGGTCGATCCACGCCCACCACATTGAGCTCTCCTTTGGCTTGGGATCAATACAGCTCTCAAAAAAAAAAAAAAAAAAAATCCGATCAAGACCAATGAAATATAGGTCCCAGGTTATTAGTCAGGAAAAAAAAAATTGATCAATCAGGTCGATGAGAACAATCAATATATTTAATTTAATTATCTGAAATCGAAATAAATTAAGGAAAGCAAATTTGATACACCCAATCACATGGAAAAAGTAGTGGGTGAATATTATGCGTGTGCATGTATATGTGTGTGTGTGTGTGTGTCTGTGTGTAATACAACAGGATGCTGCACCCTGCTAGATGTACATTCATATGTATGTATGTATACGTGTATATGTATGTATGTATGTATGTAAGCATACGTGCATGTATGTATGTATGTATGTAGGTAGGTGTGTATGTATGTTTGCATATGTATGTATGTATGTATACTTGTATGTGTTCTTATATATGCATGCTTAATATATACATACATGCTTAATATACATGTATATCTGTGTCTGTATGTGTGTGCATTTATGCATTATTGCATATATGTTTGTGCGCCTTCACGCATACATAATAGTATATGAATGTGTATGTAATGTATGTGCGTATGTATGTGTGCGTTGTATATGAGTGCTATGTGTGTGTGTGTGTGTATTAAACATGCATTTGGACAGTCTGAGTTTACCAAGTAAACTTACAAGGCATTGGTCAACCCTCAGCTGTAATAGCAGACACTTGTCCAAAGTGCTGTGTGGCAGGATTGAACATGAAACCACATGGTTGAGAAGTGAACTTCTTTAACCACCAAACCACACCTGCATCTCTTCATAAATCGTTTTCCTTTTATTTTCACCACAAATAACTATTTTACACCATATAAATGGCACCTGTGAATTGTAGTTTTGGTTGTGGCTAGTGTCATGGTGGCACGTAAAAGCACCCATTACATTCCTGGAGTGGTTGGCATTAGGAAGGGCATCCTGCCACAGAAACCATGCTAAATCACATTGGATCCTGATGCAGCTCTCCAGCTTATCAGCTCCAGTCAAACCGTTTAACCCATGGCAGCATGGCAAGTGGACATTAAATGATGGTACTGGTGACGATGAGTAGATTGCAGAGTAGACTGGATGCTTTTTATGTGGCACCAGCACTAGCAGGGTCACCCAATAATTTGCAAGACAAAGATCTTTTGAGAGGGAAGGGGGTGTAGTGGCGCGAAATTATGGCCGCCATTAAGGAAGTACAATCTACGCATGCGCAAGGGACTTGCCTTCCCGGAAGCCCTTCGAGTGCGCATGCGTAGTAAAACCAGTACTTAAAGCACTTCTTTCACTTTCTAAGACTCTTCAGCATGATACCTTCGACGTGAAAACAACTTGGTCCTTTCAGATGCCCCAATGAAGCTTTTAACCTTCCAATGCTGACCACAAGTTAACCAGCGGCTGCCAGGCTGAATGACACAGGATTTGTAAAGCCAAGCATCACCAAAACTAAAACTTATTTTATTATGTTGTTAATTATGTTGTTTTATTATGTTATAGGCGAGCGAGTGGCTGTGTGGTAAGTAGCTAGCTTACCAACCACATGGTCCCGGGTTCAGTCCCACTGCTTGGCACCTTGGGCAAGTGTCTTCTACTATAGCCTCGGGCCGACCAAAGCCTTGTGAGTGGATTTGGCAGACGGAAACTGAAAGAAGCCTGTCGTATAAATGTATATATATATGTATATGTATGTGTGCATATGTTTGTGTGTCTGTGTTTGTCCCCCCCCCTCACCATCGCTTGACAACCGATGCTGGTGTGTTTACGTCCCCATAACTTAGCGGTTCGGCAAAAAGAGACCGATAGAATAAGTACTAGGCTTCCAACGAATAAGTCCTGGGGTCGATTTGCTCGACTAAAGGCAGTGCTCCAGCATGGCCACAGTCAAATGACTGAAACAAGTAAAAGAGTAAAGAGAGTAATTGTTCTACTGTTTCCTTAATATATAATTTTGTTGAAAGGTGATAGAGAGAGACTAATGTCTCTATTGCAACTATCAACTTTTTACAGGAGCATTAGGAGGTGTCCAGAAATATTCTGTATCAGATCTCTAGAGCAGTGATTCCCAATATGGGACACATACCCCACCAGTGGGGCCTGGGAAAACTGTGGTGAGGCATGTGATCCAATTTTTTTTATTTTAAGTAGGACACGGAATTGTGAATATCATATTTCCACAGCAAACATGTTACACCTATACTTTTTAACAACCACTGGTTGGGGCCATACGTTTGCTGTAAAGTTATACTGAGTCCTGGGATCAAATAGGTTGGGAAACACTGCTCTGGAGACTTAAGGCTTATTCTATACATGAAGACTCTCCCAAGTGAACTGCATAGCAACAAAATCATTGGTTCTTGTTAAATTCCCTCCAACTGCTTGATTGATGTATATTTAAATTTTCACCAGATTATTTTTAAAAAGAATGTACTTCTACCGTACTTTTGCATGCTGATGAAGAAAATCACATTTATTTTGGGCTAGAAATTAATTAATGCGCAACAAGTCACAAGCATTTGAAATTACGTAATTTCAGTCTAACGTAACCATCCATTTGCTTGAAATTGGCTAAAATTACATAATTATAATTGCTTTTAACTTCTTTAATATTCATTTCTAGCTGAAAAGAATAGAAAAAGAAAAAAAAAAAAAAAACCAATGTGATTTTCATCATTCAAAAGTACATTTTTAAAATTT
This sequence comes from Octopus bimaculoides, assembly GCF_046866305.1. Classification (NCBI taxonomy): domain Eukaryota; kingdom Metazoa; phylum Mollusca; class Cephalopoda; order Octopoda; family Octopodidae; genus Octopus; species Octopus bimaculoides. Next base: position 22,386,823 of record NC_142955.1, on the reverse strand, counting down.
GAGAAGTGACTGAAAGGAATTTAACAAGATCAAAAGTCTCATATATTTTAGCTTGAGGGACCCTAGGTTTTGATATCCAGGGGTTTCAACCAGCCAAGCCCAATGTTGATATATATTCTTTTATTCTTTGACTTGTTTCAGTCATCTGAGTGTGGCCGTGGTGGAGCACCACCTTCAAGGGATTTTTTAGTTGAAGAAATTGACCCCAGGACTTATTCTTTGTAAGCCTAGTACCTATTCTATTGGTCTCTTTTTTGCTGAACCGATAAGTTACAGCGGGACATAAGCACACCAACATCGGTTGTCAAGAGATGGTGGGGGACAAACACAGACACACAAATATATACATGCACATCATCATCATCATCGTCGTTTAACGTCAGCTTTCCATGCTAGCATGGGTTGGACGATTTGACTGAGGGCTGGTGAAACCGGATGGCAACACCAGGCTCCAATCTGATTTGGCAGAGTTTCTACAGCTGGATGCCCTTCCTAACGCCAACCACTCAGAGAGTGTAGTGGGTGCTTTTACGTGCCACCCGCACGAAGGCCAGTCAGGCGGCACTGGCAATGGCCACGCTCAAACTGGTGTATTTCATGTGCCACCCGCACAAGAGCCAGTCCAGGGGCACTGGCAACGATCTCACTCGAAAATCCTACGAAGGCCAGTCAGGCGGTACTGGCAACGGCCACGCTCAAACTGGTGTATTTCATGTGCCACCCGCACAAGAGCCAGTCCAGGGGCACTGGCAACGATCTCACTCAAAAATCCTACAAAGGCCAGTCAGGCGGTACTGGCAACGGCCACGCTCAAACTGGTGTATTTCATGTGCCACCCGCACAAAGAGCCAGTCCAGGGGTACTGGCAACGATCTCACTCGAAAATCCTACAAAGGCCAGTCAGGCGGTACTGGCAACGACCACGCTCAAAATGGTGCACTTTATGCGTCACCCGCACATCAGTGCCGATAGACTGGCCCCTATGCAGGTGACACATAAAACACACCATTTTGTGTGGCACCAGCACTAGGAGGGTCACCCAATAATTTGCAAAATCCATGTCTTGTGCCTATAGTAGAAAAGATTGGCAAACTGGAATAAAGGTGGCAAGCAGGTAGAATCGTTAGCACACTGGGTAAAATACTTAACAGCATTTCCCCTGTCTTTACATTCTGAGTTCAAATTCTGCTGAGGCCGACCTTGCCTTTCATCCTTTCGGGGTTGATAAATCAAGTACCAGTGAAACACTGGGTTTGATGTAATCGACTCATCCCCTCCCACAAAATGGCTGCCTCTCCCTTTTACTTGTACCAGTCTTTTGACTGCGGCCATGCTGGAGCACCGCCTTTAGTCGAGCAAATCGACCCCAGGACTTATTCTTTGGAAGCCTAGTACTTATTCTATCAGTCTCTTTTGCCGAACCGCTAAGTTACGGGGACCTAAACACACCAGCATCGGTTGTCAAGCGATGGTGGGGGGGGGGGGACAAACACAGACACACACACACACATACATAAATATATATACATATATACGACGGGCTTCTTTCAGTTTCCGTCTACCAAATCCACTCACAAGGCTTTGGTCGGCCCGAGGTTATAATAGAAGACACTTGCCCAAGGTACCACGCAGTGGGACTGAACCCGGAACCATGTGGTTGGTGAGCAAGCTACTTACCACACAGCCACTCCTGCCTGTGTATCAAAATTTAAAACCATTATTATTATTATTATTATTATTATTAAGGTGGTGAGCTTGCTGGTTAAAATGCTTAGTGGCATTTCATCTATAACCTATAACTGACTAGTCCCCGCCACCAGGCCTTGTGTCTACAGTAGAAATGATATACATGCGAATGTATTTCACAGCACAAAACTTTGTCTATATTTAAACTGAGGGTAATCGCTTTCCTATGGATGGCAACGCATATTTTAACAACATCATAACTGCAATGGGAGGTAGTTAGTACCCCGACGACATTTTTGGGTAGCAGCTGAGCACTTGGGTAATGTCTTCCGCAGAAATGTAATGTAATCAGAGACATTTTGGGTGGCAGGGATTTTTAAGGGCCTCATTGTCTCTTTCATTCATTATGTAAAAGTATGTATGATGGTGTGTATATCTATGTACATATGTATAAATACACAATACATATACATATCTATCTACCAATCTGTGTGTGAGTATATATATATATATATATATATATATATATGTATACACACATATACATATATATATATGTATGTATACACACACACACACATATATATATATATATATATATATATATAATATATATATATATATATAATGTATGTGTGTATATATATATGTTCATGTCAATTTCTCATATATATATATATATATACAACCCATGCTAGCATGGAAAGCGGACGTTAAACGATGATGATGATGATGATATATACATACATATATATGTGTGTGTGTGTGTGTGTATCCTTTTTACTGCTGTATTCTAATGTATTTCTGTTTATATTGTATACTGTTGTGTAATTTCTTCACACATATTACTCCAGTTTATGTAAATCCCAAAAATGTTATGCCTTTATATTGCCCCCCCCTCATCCTTCGCCCTGGTGGCAAATTAAAAATTATTATTTTTATTATTATTATTACTGCTGTTGTTATTTTTTTTATACATGTCAACACATCATCATCTAAGTCCTAAGATAACTCCAGCGATGACTGTACCCTCTTCCCTTTTTAAACATCCTCCCCCTGTTCAGGGGGCAGTATTTTGGGAGAAGCTGTTGCTTTGGGAAGGACGGGGGGGGGGGGGGCAACATGATAGGTCATTGTGACACGCGCGCGCGCGCGCAAATATCCTTTTCTTGTTTTACTTGTTTCAGTCATTTCACTGCGACCATGCTGGAGCATTGCGCTAAAGGGTTTTAGTCGCAAAAATCGACTTCAGGACTTATTCTTTGTAAGCCTCAGTACTCATTCTATTGGTCTCTTTTGCCGAACTACAAGGTTACAGGGACATAAACACACCAGCACCGGTTATGAAGTGGTGATTGTAGGGGAGGGGAACAAACACAGACACACACACACATAAATATATAAACACACACACACACATATATATATATATATATATATATATATATATATATATATATATATATATATATATATATACGATAGGCTTCTTTCAGTTTCCATCTGCCAAACCCACTCACAAGGCTTTGGTCGGCCCGGTGCTATAGTAGAAGACACTTGCCCAAGATGTCACGCAGTGGGACTGAACCCAGAACCATGTGGTTAGGAAGCAATCTTCTTACCACATAGCCACGCCTGCGCCTAAACGAATACGAACTTGCCAGGATTTGAACCTGATATCTCGTGACCCGTAGTAAGACACATACATTATCCATTGCGTCACATACAGATAAATGTTTCTTTTTTGAAAACAATTTAACATTGAACACAAGGATCCCTCAATACTTTGTAGAAAGCGTATGTATGTAAACACACGCATGCGCGCGCGCACACACACACACACACCAAAAGCGACAGTGAAGCCCTTGGTGTCCCAAGATGCAACCCAAAATGTTTATTATATCACAAACGATATCACACGTAGCCACCAGCTGCTCAAAGAAGCCTTCAAGTTACTACTTTCGTATGTGACACAATATAAAATAAAAAATAAATGCACCCTTTTAAAGCCTAGCCAAGCTCATGGGCCCGGTTTCCCGGTTTCAATGGCGTATGTGTTCCCCCCAGCTGGACGGGACGCCAGTCCATCGCAGCGTTACTCATTTTTGCCATCTGAGTGGACTGGAGCAACGTGAAATGAAGTGTTTTGCTCAAGACCACAACGCGTCGCCCGGTCCAGGAATCGAAACTACAATCTTACGATCATGGTGCTGATACCCTAACCACTTAGCCACGCTAAAATAATATACAATGCTACATGCAAAATAAATAAAAACCCCACTGTCCCCGGCATAAATACAGAGAGTTCTCTTGTTATTGAATATAACTGGCATTCCGTCAGTTACGATAACGAGGGGTTCCAGTTGATCCAATCGACAGAACAGCTTGCTTGCGAAATTAACGTGCAAGTGGCTGAGTGAGCACTCCACAGACATGTGAATACTTTTTGGTTTTCTCACCCCCATTAAAAAATTGGGTCATCTCCCCACTAAAAAATCGAGTTAATGTAGCGACAAAAAATTGGATTAAAAGAGTTGAATCATTTTGATTCAATACTTCAGCATATTGTTGTCATTTGGCCTACCCAAGAGGCACGACATGATTTATTATAAAAATGTTATTAGATTCTGTAAGATGTTTAATTTTTTTCGGTTTTCATGTTTATTAATCTTTTCAGTTTTGTATAATTTGTTCTAAAAATATTATCAGCTTCAATAAGATGTTTAATCTTCTCACTTTTCATGTTTATTAATTTTTCATTTTTTTTTTTGTTTTATTGAGGGTTAAACAAATTTTTTTTAGTTGGGGAAGATAACCCAATTTTTTAATGGGGGTGAGATAACCAAAAAGTACCGACACGTGTACCTTAACGTAGTTCTCAGGGAGATTCAGCATGACACAGTGACAAGGCTGGCCCTTTGAAATACAGGTACTACTCATTTTCACCAGCTGAGAGGGGGGGGGGTTTAGTCGAAGAAATCGACCCCAGTACTTATTCTTTGTAAGCCTAGTACTTATTCTATCTGCATCTTTTGCCGAACCGCTAAGTTACAGGGACATAAACACACCAGTATCGGTTGTTAAGCGATGGCGGAGGAGAGGGGGACAAACACACACACACACACAATATATATATATATATATATATACGATGGGCTTCTTTCAGTTTCCGTTTACCAAATACACTCATATGGCTTTGGTTAACCCGAGGCTATAATAGAAGACTTACACAAGAAAAGAATATATACGCGTGTATGTCTGTGTGTGTGTGTGTCACAATGGCCTATCATCTTGCCCTCCCCCACACCTCAATCCCAAAACAACATCTCCCTCCCAAGGTGCCACGAAGTGGGACTGAACCCAGAGTGATGTGGTTGGTAAGCAAGCTTCTTACCACACAGCCACTCCTACGTCTACGGACAATAGCTTTGAAACCGCCAGCTTCTGTACTCAGATGAGAGTGAATATCACATTACGTATAGAATCTGCAAATGGGACAGTAAAAATATGCCAGATTTTTCTCAAGTTCAAAACGTGAATTTGTGGTTTGTTGTCTGCATTCCTAACAATGAAGCTTTGTATCTTTGATAGAAACCAACTCCTTCGCAACAGGAAGACTTCAAACCATTAAAAATAGAAGAAAACGTACATACACATGTACGTATTTCGCAGGTGTGGCTGTGTGGTACAAAGTTTCTCAACCACATGGTTCCAAGTTCACATGAGTGACTGTCTGGTAAGAAGCTTGCTTCCCAACCACATGGTTCCGGGTTCAGTCCCACTGCATGGCACCTTGGGCAAGTGTCTTCTACTACAACGTCAAGCTGACCAGATCATTGTGAATGGATTTGGTAGATGGAAACTGAAAGAATCCCACTATATATATATATATATATATATACATATACATGTATGTATGTGTGTGCGTGTGTGTGTGTATGAGGGCATATGGACTTAGTGGTCAGGGTGTTGCACTTCCGATCGCAAGGTCGAGGCTTCAGTTCCTAGACCGGGTGGCGCATTGTGTACTTGAGCAAAAAAAACTTCATCTCACGTCGCTCTGCGCTCATTTGAACGCCTGGCGTGTGGTACACGGTGCACCTGTTCAGACAACGTCTATTTCATGGAGAGCGAGCTAATATGCAGCGCATTTGTGCAGGTCGTTTGACAAAAGCTGAACAACTCATATATCGTTTTCGACGGAAGAGTCCATCTTACACACACACACAGAAGCAGAGAGTGGTGATCTCAGATCTCAGCACGTTTTTTTTTTTCTTTCTTATCTAAGAGACTTAAAAAGCGAGTACTGTATTTGTGTGTGTGCGCGCGCGCGCGTATGTGGAAGCTACGTTTTTAAGTAAACACGTATGTGTACACCTGTACAAACGTTGACATATGTTCGAGAGCCAAAGAAAAGAGCAGGTACGTGGGAACTTGATCAGGCAGAAATAACAGCCGCATTTCCCTCATATCAGCAGAACTGTCAGCTTTAACAATAACAATATGTTGATTAATGTCAATATTTTTACACACATTATACAGACGTATGTATGTATAAGAATGTTCGTACATGTACATATATACATACATGCATACATACCCATATGCATAAACACGTACATACTTAGGTACGTATATATATATATGTATTCACACATACATACATACATGCGACACAAAAGCACTCTACTGTACCAGTAGAGTTGGTGCCATGCAAAATGCACCCGGCTATCATTGTAATGTGATTGGCGTGAGGAAGGGCACCCAGCCGAAGGTGACAATGGAACTCGGCACAGGCGCTATGGATCGCAGGGCCTTGTCAAAAGCTATCGAACCCATGCCAGCAGGGTAAATGGACGATATATGTATTCAGACTTCCTCAAGTATTCAACTGCTTACCCAAAGAGATAAGAAATATAAAAGGGACCTCTACTGGAACTTTAAAAAAAAAAAAGCATTGGATGAACTCCTAATGACGTTACCAGACCAACCAACTATTCAAGGATACATTCAGGGAAGATCAGCAACTACAAACTTGACAATTGACCAACTTTCAATCAAAGCGACAACAAAACTAAAAAAAAAAAATTAAATTAAGGCGGTGCTCCAGTATGACCGCAATCCGGAGACTGAAACCATTAAAAGAATAAAAGACAGTACATACATACAAACAAACAAAAATACCCTGTCGATGTTGAAATTCCAATGAAGGAGTCTTGAATCTAGGTTAGAAACCGGCTCTTCCTCTATTGGCAAGAAATCTTGAAATAAGACTGAACAATGACATACATACATCAATCTGTACTCACATGCCATACACATGTCCTACTACTAATAATTAATGCAGTGGTTTTGTTAATAAATGCCTAAATGACAATCTGGAGAAGCTAGGGTTTTTACAAAAAGAAACGAACCAGTCAACACGCACATTACAAATACACAATCTTTGAGCGGAAGAGTATAAAAGACCTTTTTTTTAAAGTTTAGCATGCGATAGTGTTTTGGTTATTTAGAATCTGATGATGGAGCTTTGTATCTCCGTTAGAAACCAGGTCTTTCTTTATAAGAAGACTTCAAAAAACATTAAACACACAAGAGAATATGTGTTATTTCTTTACTGCCCACAAGGGGCTACACACAGAGGGGACAAACAAGGACAGTCAAACAGATTAAGTCGATTATTTCGACCCCAGTCCATAACTGGTACTTATTTAATCGACCCCGAAAGGATAAAAGGCAAA
>NC_142955.1:22364396-22369396 GCF_046866305.1 Octopus bimaculoides | reverse complement strand
GTAAGCGACGGAGTGCCAACAACAACAACATTTTGAATTCAATAGGGCTCTGTTGAAATTATCAAGCCCTCTTTTGATTTACTGGGTCCTTTTAAGTTGGAGGGCCTCTTCAAACTGTTTGTGGCCTGCCCTGAGATTTAATGTAGCGTCGAGCTTACGATCATGAGGTTGTGAGTTCGAATCCAAGACCAGGCTGCGTGTTGTGTTCTTGAGCAAGACACTTTATTTCACGTTGCTCCAGTGCACTCATTTCCCTGAGAACAACACTAAGGGTACAATTGTCTGTGGAGTACTCAGTCACTTGCAAGTTTATTTCACAACCAGACTCTTCCAATTGAGTGGATCAACTAGAAGACACGTCACAACTGATGGAGCGTCAGCTTTTTGTTTTTTTATAAATATACTAGTTTTTTTTTTTTCCTTCCTTTCTTTTTGTATTCGTTGTTGGATTTTTCGTAAAGGTTCATAGGAGAAAGTAGGGGTTGAAAGGATTTGTATTAGAAAGAGGAAATTAGATTTTATTAGGGAGAAAATGTTTACTCGTGTAGTTTTATGGATTATATTCGTTATTAGGAAATTTTTGGAGTGAAAAAATGACGCAGTGACCTAACAAATTGTATTTAGAATATTAATTGCGATTGTTTAATCGGAGAAATTTGGAATTGTGTAAATGTATGAATTTTAAACGTATACACACACAGAGAAAATTTGCCTTTTATAGTATAGATACTTGTATATATGTGAAGGTGCATGGCTCAGTGGTTAGAGCGTCAAGCTTACGATCATGAAGTTGTGAGTTCGAATCCCGGACTGGGCTGCGTGTTGTGTTCTTGAGCAAGACACTTTATTTCACGTTGCTCCAGTTCACTCAGCTGTAGAAATGAGTTGTGGTGTCACTGGGGCCAAGCTGTATCGGCCACTCATGTGAAAGTAGCAAAGACAGATGCCATTACACAAGCATGGTACATGTACACAGACTGGCATATATGTACATATCACATTAATGTGTGAGTGTGAATTGGAATCGGTGGCGGCGGCGATGGGTGGGTGTAGATGTAGTTGTGTGATTACGCAATAGTGGATGTGATGATGGGGAACAGAAGCAGTGTAAGTCGGGAGCACTGCCTTGTCGCAAATGGTAGTGGGGATGAAAAATGAAGAAGTGGGGGGTAAAAGTGAGGAATGTTTGGTACAGTTTGAGTAGGTGTGTGTGTGTGTCTGTGTGTGTGTGTGTGTGTATGTGTGTGAATGTGTCTGTGTGTGTAATTTAGGGAGATAGCTAGGTGTACAATCAAGTAGATAATTAGGTAGGTAGATTGGTAGGTGGCATAAATTGGGAGATAGATATTCAGTCAGTAAAATAGGCACACAGATGGGTTGATATATACATATATATATATATATATATATATATATATATATATATATATATATATATACATAGATGTATACACACACACACACACATATATATACACACAAACACATATACCTATACCTATTCATATACACACACACATACACACATATACACATGCGTATATACATACATATACAAATATATATATACATGCATATATATATATATATATATATATATATATATATATATATATATATATACTGGTCTCTCTCTCTCTCTCTCTCTCTCTCTGTTTCTCTGTATATCTATATCTCTCTCTATATATATGTATGTATGTGTATGTGTATATATATATATATATATATATACACACACACACACACATGCATACATGCATATATATGCATGCAAATATATATGGATGCACATATGTATAAATATATAACCACACACACACACACACATGCATAAGCACTATACAGACATAGATACATGCATATATTATCACCAGGCATACATACCTGCATATATATAAATGTGTACCTATGATTGTATGAATGCATGTTTGTATAATATTTTTTCTATTTGCATTCTAAGCTTCCTTGTGAGAAAACATCTGTTTCAACAGATGTTGTCATATGTTGGAAGGGTCAGTTTTACTAACAAGAAACACACGCACAGGTTCCCAATGGCGTTATCTGACCTCTTTTCCTTAACCCATTACCTACCAGTGATCTTATATGAGATCACTTAAAAATTACAAATTTCGTAATCATCTGTCAATATTTACACATATCGAACCTTTTTGCTATATCTACTAGGTATATTTCTCTGATATTCAAATGAGGTTTGCTAATTTTTCACCCAATATCTCGCTTATTTTAAATAGAAATTTAAAATAGAGATATTAATATTTCTAAGTCTCTCTAAAGGAGATTACGGCAGCGGTACTGGATATTAATAATTATCGTCAAGCCAACATGGCAGTCCCAAATATAGGACGAATGCTGCCATGGATTAGCTCCAAGAGGCCATCGCCTCTAGCTAGCTATGTGACACACGAATCTGTGCCCTTTATAACCTTCGAACAGGGGAGGTCAGCAGCTTCCCCTTGCTGGTTTGGCATCTGCAGACTAGACTAGTTTCAGAGTGTTGCCCCTCTAAAATGTTATTTTGAAATGTTATTTTGATCATCCCAGCATGTTTCTAAGGCTGTTTTATGCTAGAAATCAAAGTTTCATAAAAAAAATTCCAGTTAATAGAATTATGGGAGGTAATGGGTTAATATCAATTTCGAATTTCAGCACAAAGCCAGCAATTTTGGGTCGTTGCTAAGTCAATTACACAAACCCCTGCACTCAATTATCGACACGGAAAGGATAAAGGCAAAGTTGACCTTGATAGAATTTGAACCCAGAATGTAGATATCTGCTAATGGTTCTTATAGCTGTCACCTCCTTACTTCTTTTCATTAATATTGATTTCAAATTTTAGCCCAAGGACAGCAATTTTGCGGGAAGGTGTAAAGTCAATTACATCAACCCCAGTGCTCAACTGGTACTTCATCATCATCATCATCATCATTTAACATCTGCTTTCCATGCTAGCATGGGTTGGACGATTTGACTGAGGACTGGTGAAACCGGATGGCAACACCAGGCTCCAATCTGATTTGGCAGAGTTTCTACAGCTGGATGCCCTTCCTAGCGCCAACCACTCAGAGAGTGTAGTGGGTGCTTTTATGTGCCACCGGCACAAAGCCAGTCAGGTGGTACTAGCAACGACCACACTCGAAATGGTGTATTTTACGTGCCACCTGCACAGGAGCCAGTCCAGCGGCACTGGCAACGATCTCGCTTGAATGTCGTATCTCACTCGAATGTCTATTCACATGCCACCGGCACAAGTGCCAGGAAGGCAATGCTGGTAATGATCACGCTCAAATAGTGCTATTTACGTGCTACCGGCATGGAAGCCAGACAGCTGCTCTGGCAATGATCACACTTGAACAGTGCTCTTAGTGCTCCACTGGTACAGGTGCCATCACGATCAAATTCGAAAGGATGAAAGGTAAAGTTGACCTTGGCAGAATTTGAACTCAGAATGAAATACCACAAAGCATTTCTCCTGGTGTGCTGACGATTCTGCCAGCTAGTCACCTTTCTTTTCATTAATATTGATTTCAAGTTTCAGCACAAGGCCAGCAATTTTAGGAGTGGAGCTAAGTTGATTACTGGTACTTATTTTATTGACCCCCAAAAGATTGAAAGGTAAAGTCAACCTCAGTGGAATTTGAACTAAGAACATAGCAGCAGACAAAATGCTGCTAAGCATTTTGCCCGGTGTGCTAATGATGTTGCCAGCCAGCCAGCCACCTTACTCTCTTGTGATTAATATTGATTTCAAATTTTGGTACAAAGCCAATAACTTGTGGGGATGGGGCAAAAATTGATTCCATCAACCTCAGTGTTTGCTTGGTACTAATTTTATGAACCCCGCAAGGATGAAAAGCAAAGTTGATTCCAGCAGCATTTGAACTCAGAACGTAACGTCGGAAAAAAAAAAACGCTGCAAAGCATTTTTCTAGCACTGTAACGACTCTGCCCAGCTCACCTCTTTTTCATTAATATCAACTATCAGGACCTGTGAATATCTCACGGAATTAATAGTAAACTTATTGCGTTGTTTCTGAACACTTTATCCAAGAAACCTGAAAGCGTAACCTGTGTTGTGTCTGTACCAGAAGACAGTCACTCGTCTGCTACTCGTTGAAAAGTGAAGGAAATTGGAACATGATAATTGCTTAATGCACTTTAAATATACATTTTATATACTTTATGCACGATTTTATAGACTTAATACACAGCACTCTCACTCTTCGCCTTACCTTCTTTCTCTCTCATTCTTTGCCTTACCCTCTTTTTTTCCCCCTCATCTTTTTCTTTCATTCTTCACCTTTCCCTTCAACTTATCACGTGGAAGCATTACAGATGGGCGAAGTAACAGAGGCAGAAAAAAAAAAAACTTAGTTAAAAAAATAAAAATCAAATTACACATTTCACTCACCACCACCACCACTCCCTCCCCATATCTCCCCCTCCCACCTTCCCCCTTCAATTAATCACGTGTTACGGGCGGGCTAAGTAACGGAGTGACAAGCAGAATTATTATAACACTAGCTGGCCCCGTGCCGTCAAAAGCGATGGCTAATTGTAGTCCTTTATATGTAAATATGGATGGGAAATCAAATCAAATACACTTGTCAATGTTCACAAACATTTACATACTTCCCTTGTACACACACACACACATACACATACACTCACACGGAGTTGAAACGCTGTTTGATTTTTCTTTTCAGCATTGAATACATATATATATATATATATATATATATATATATATATATATGTGTTTTTATGTGTGAGTCTGTACATATGTGTGATGTGTGTGTGTGTTTGTAAAGATCTATAAAGATGTATATATATGTATGTATATATATATATATATATATCTTTATATATATACATATATATATATATATATATATATATATATATATATATATATATATATATATATATATATATATATTTATATATATATATATATATATACAGAGAGAAAGAGGCGGGGA
>NC_142955.1:22344396-22346896 GCF_046866305.1 Octopus bimaculoides | reverse complement strand
CAGTGTGACAAGGCTGGCCCCTTTGAATTACAGGCACAACAGAAACAGGAAGAAAGAGTGAGAGAAAGTTGTGGTGGAAGAGTACAGCAGGGTCCGCCACCATCCCCTGCCGGAGTCTCGTGGAGCTTTAGGTGTTTTCACTCAATAAACACTCACAACGCCCGGTCTGGGAATCGAAACCGCGATCCTATGATCGCGAGTCCACTGCCCTAACCACTGGGCCATTGCGCATCCACTCAAATATTACATGGAAAAAAAAATTCTTCTTAAGTTTGTCTGAAACGGACCTGTGTGAGTATGGCCATGCTACAGCATCAAAATCAGTAAGTCAGATGCCAGCTTTTGATTAGCATGCCAGCAGTGGGATGAGATCTCAAAGATATGTTTAAAACTGCCCTTAACATTCAGGATTCCAGTTCCAGTTTTTCGGTAAAAGTGTCCAGGCTGACCTTTGGACTGACTCAACTGAAGCATGGAAAAAAAAAATTCCCTCTTGCGTTTGTTTGTCTGGCAGGGTTGATATCCAGATACCATCCAATCTTGTTTGTTATCAACAAACTGGATATCGATAATGATGATGATAACAATGACGATGATGAATTAAAAGGTTAATGAACTTCAGGCCATTGGTGGCTGGTAACATGGATACAATACTATAAGCCTAGCTGACCGACACACAATGATAAGATATATAATCTCTGTTGCATATAATGACTACACCCAACTATCACCTGAGGGTTGGACATGCAAATGAATATGAAACCTGATGCTGTCAAATCGGTTAGCACCACCCACGCATTCCTGGTGACTAATACGCTTGATAGATGTTATAGACTATTATACTATTTATTGAAAGTGGATGTTTATTTTACTGACTCGAAATTTGAGATCCATGTCACTGAAGGTGTCTGTAATATGAAACTGGAATCACAAAATCTAATCTAAAGATTATATATATATATATATGCTATCTATCTATCTATCTATCAATCTATATATCTATATATATATACATATATATATATATATATATATATGTATATATATATATATATATATATCAATCTCTCTCACTTTTTCTCTCTCTCTCTCTCTCTCTCTGTATATATATATATATATATATATATATATATATATATATATATATATATATATATATATATATGTGTGTGTGTGTGTGTGTGTGTGTGTGTCAGATGGGACCTTGATGACTGCCATGAGGCAGGAAAGTATACTAGTCCTTATATATTTAATACTCTATATTTAATACTCAATATTTCATATATTCAATAACACATTCAATACTTCATTTCATTTTACTATTTATATAATATATTCCATAGTCTATATCCCACATTAATTTTATAAGAATATAAATAAAACATAAAAAACAGACAGAGTTGGAACTCTTTTAAATAATATATTCCTCTATACACTATCATACAAATCCCTTTTCTTACTTTTTTATTTATATATGTATTTATATATGTATTTATTTTCTCCTAATTAATAAATAACTCGGACAAAATAAATTGGTCAATAGATACCAGGGTAGCAAAGATCACAAAATAACTGTGGTGTAACTCCTGTTTACGAGGTAGAAACTCCTTGATATTTTGGGTATTTGAGTATGTATAAAAATTTAATATATATATATATATATATATATATTACTCTTTTGCTCTTTTACTTGTTTCAGTCATTTGACTGCGACCATCCTGGAGCACCACCTTTAGTCGAACAAATTGACCCTGGGACTTATTCCTTGTAAACCTAGTACTTACAACGGGGACATAAACACACCAGCATCAGTTGTCAAGCGAACGTTGGGGGGACAAACACAGACACACACATATATATATACATATATACGACAGGCTTCTTTCAGTTTCTGTCTACCAAATCCACTCACAAGGTTTTGGTCGGCCCAAGGCTATGGTAGAAGACACTTACCCAAGGTATCATGCAGTGGGACTGAACCCGGAACCATGTGATTGGTAAGCAAGCTACTTACCACACAGCCACTCCTGCACCTATATACACAGACATGCACACACACACGTATATATGAATGTATATTTATATATATACACACATACTCACATGCACACACACACATACACACACACACGTATATATGAATGTATATCTATATATGTACACATATACTCGCATCCACACACACACACACACACACACACACACAGACAAATGCTTTGTGCATTGTGGGATATCTGTTCTAGAGTTGTTTTTTTTTTCTTCTCCACCAGTGAAACAACAACAACAACAACAGCAGCAGCAACGAGGAATACACCATAAACGTAATGGTAACCAAGCGACGCTGTGCTTGGCAACGGTTGCAGCAACTGACCAAAATGCACAATCATGTGTGTGCAGCATCTTTTGACGTCACTGCAAAGATTGCTGGATTCTGACAGGAGATGAAGTAGAAGAAACACCAGAGAAGAGGGGGTGAGTGCCCTTTGGGAGAGGGGGCAGG
>NC_142955.1:22336896-22339396 GCF_046866305.1 Octopus bimaculoides | reverse complement strand
AGAAGTTTGCTTCCAAACCACATGGTTCCAAGTTCAGTCCCACAGTAAGGAAAGTATCTTCTGTGGCCTTGAACCAACCAAAGGTTTGTGAATGGTTTTGGTAGACAAAAACAAAAAGAAGCTTGTTTTTTTTATATATATATATTATCTTTATCTTATGATATTTACTTTGTATTATATTATACTCATTTATTGTGCTTTTGATTATTAATTTTTCTATATGTGACAGTGGATTTTCATTGATGATTTCATGAACCTTGGTTCTTTTCCCTAAAACTATATATTTATATATATAAAGCCTGCTAGCCTTGGCTATGTCAAGATGGTCTTTTTTTTATGTCTTCTTCTTTCCCACTCAGATTTTAAATGTTGTCACAACAGTTATGTGTCCATTCTGCTGAAGTTTTCAGTAAATTTTCTATATCTTTGTGCAGCTGAGTTTTGCTCTGCATTTTGCATTTAATGTAATGCTCGGAGTAGCATGAAATGTGCGTATTGCAATAACCTTTAAAATTTGTGTTGCTTTTTTGATTTTATATATATATATATATATATATATATATATATATATATATAAAAGGGAGAAAATGGGGAAATTGACATGTAGATATCAGTTTATTCAAAGGTATTAAAAACCATATAATGAAATTCCTGTCCTACAGCCGTTTCTGTATCCAATTAGTACGACTGCAAAAATTAAATTAATATATTGAAACTGGTTAATTGGATATTTCCGAGTTCAAATTCCATTGCAGTTAACTTTCCATCATTTTGGGGTCGATGAAATAAGTACCATTTGAGTACTGGGATCGATGTTATTGACTGGTCCCTTCCCCCATTTCCCCCAAAATTTCAGCCATTGGGCATATAGTAGAAAGGATTATTATTAAAACAAGTAAATTGGTAGAATCATTAGGGTGTCAGCTAAAATGACTGACAATATCTTGTCATGTATCGTTACATTTTGAGTTCAAATGCAATTAAGGACCACTCTGACTTATATCCTTCTAAATACAACAAAATGGAATACAACAAAATATCAATGAAATACTGAGGTCCCTTTTAATCAACTGACCCCTTCCCTGCCAGTTTGTGGGCTTCAGTCATGTTGGTATCATCATCATCGCAGTGGATTTTCAGTCAACCATATAGTCCCCACCCCTTGTGTCTATAGCAGAAAGGATTATAATTAGGAGCAGTGAATTAGCAAAATCATTAGGGCGTAAGCTAAAATGCCTTACAATATTTAGTCATGGATCTTTATGTTTTGAGTTCAAATCCTACCAAGAATCATTCTGTCTTTTATCCTTCTGAGGTCAACACGACAAAATATCAATCAAATATTGGGGTCCCTTTTAAGCAACTAACCCCTTCCCTGCCAATTTGTAAGGCCTTGAGTCTGTATTACAAACAACTATTTTTTTTCATGGGCTTCAAACATGTTGGTGTCACCATCATTGCAGTGGTCTTCAGTCAACCATATTTTCCCCACCCTTTGTTCTTATAACAGAAAGGATTATAATTAGGGGCAGTGAATTAGCAAAATCATTAGGGTGTCAGCTAAAATGACTTACAATATTTAGTCATAGATCTTTATGTTTTCAGTTCGAATCCTATCAAAGGCCACTTTGTCTTTTATCTTTCTGAGGTCAACAAAACAAAATATCAATCAAGTACCGGGGTCCCTTTTAATTGACTAACTCCTTCCCTGCCAATTTGTGAGGCCTTGAGTCTGTATTACAAACAACTATTTTTTTCATGGGCTTCAAACATGTTGGTGTCACCATCATCATCACAATGGTTTTCAGTCGACCATATTGTCCCCCACCAAACCGACCCCTACAAACAGCACAAGAAGGTAAGGTAAGCAAAGGTATGGTAATTAGTGTTGGGTCTTACCTGGAGTTGGATGAGACATAGCGCTGTGTCTGTTGGTCAGCTGTATCAGACTCCTGTAAACTCTGGCTGTCCTTGTTGTCATCATAGATAATCCATGTTTCCACCATAGAACCTTTACTGCCAAACGATACCCTGAAGAGGGAAAAGAAAGTATGGAATAATAATGATGATAATGATAATAATAATAAGTCAGTCAATAATAAATGCCCTGATGCATACCAGGCAGTGGCTCTCGTGGCTTCTGATCTTAATTGACTGGAAGTGTTATCATGTACATTGTTTTGTCTTGGTATAAAAAGATGGGCCACAGCAAATATTCTGCTCAATACCACAGATTTGCTTGTCAGTTGTTTGACCTTAACCAGTTGAGCTTGTCCCTTGGTGGCTGACGATATGTGCATCTCTGATCATGAGCAGAAGTAGTGGGGGAGCATCATAGCCATGTGTTGAGAGGAATTCTTTGGGGTTTGAATAATTCACCTTTGGAAACATGGGTGCTTTGCTCAACATCCTTAAACAAACCTTATTCAGGGACCTTTTGAGCGGGATGGGCTACTCGACCTGAAGAAAATTCTAACTGGGCCCCACCTGCGAGGTCATG
>NC_142955.1:22329396-22331896 GCF_046866305.1 Octopus bimaculoides | reverse complement strand
CCTTATTGGGACTATCACGTTAAGTTGGCAGTATACAACTACTTTATATATTTATATATATGTATGTATATATATATATATATATATATATATATATATATATATATATATATATATATATATATATATATATATATATATATATATATATATATATATATGTATATATATATATATATATATATATATATATATATATATATATATATATGGGAGAATATGCAAATAATAACAACAGACGAGGACAGGTGGTGTAAATAACAAAAGTATATATTAGTATGACGCTCGGGAATACGGAAAGTCTTTGACGTTTCGAGCTACGCTCTTCAACAGAAAGAATACGGAGACAAAGAGAAAAACACGGAGAAAAAAAATTGAATAGTGTTCAGTCAACGGTCAATCATATATATATATATATATATATATATATATATATACACATATATATATATATATATATATATATATATATATATATATATATGTCTATATATAGCACCCACTATATATAAAGCATCCACTACACTCTTGGAGTGGTTGGCATTAGGAATGGCATACAGCTGTAGAAACTCTGCCAAATCAGATTGGAACCTGGTGCATCTCCCAGGTTTACCAGTTTTCAGTCAAACCGTCCAACCCATGATAGTGTGGAAAGCAGATATATGGCGATGATGATGATGGTATATATATATATATATATACAAAGTACAATATAGATTATACTATAAATACAGATAGAAAATCTGGTGTACATGTCTAGTACATAGTATATAGTAGTAAGCAGTAGTAGTAGTAGAAGCAGTAGCAGAGGCAGTAAAAGTAGTAGTAGTAGCAGGAGGAGGAGCAGGAAGAGAAGTATGTTTTGGGTGGTTGTGGTGGTGGTGATGGTGGCATCAGGGTACATGTCTAATGGTGTGGTGAGTGGGGTGGACGGATGGTGTTGGGGTTGCAGTTGGGTTTGTGGTGGCAGCGGTGGAAGGGTTTAAATGTAGCATTACTGTCTACCTACACCCCAGGCTGTCCGACCCCCCCTTTCCTTCTCCCCCCCGCCCACACCTGCACCAATAACCCCCCCCCCCCCGCCTTACTGCCTCCACCTCCACTACCACCACACTCACCCACCCAACAATCTAAGGGTTGGGGTTTGATGGTGGGTGGGGGGGGCAGTGAAAACAAAAATGCATTCATATACACACAGACACACACAGACACACACACACACACACATAAAGAAGTGACTTGTACTAGCTGTTGATAAGTTGAAGGGTACAATTTAGGTAGTAGTGGTGGTGGTAGTGGTGGTGGTGGTGGTGATGGTGGTAGTGGTGGAGATGGACACGGAGGTAGTGATGGTGGTGGTGGTGGTGGTAATATTGTTGGGCACATTTTATGGTGGTGGTGGCGGTGGTAGTGGTGGAGGTGGAGGTGGACACGGAGGTGGTGGTGGTAGTAATATTGTTGGTCACAATGTGGTGGTGGTGACGGTGTTGGCACCAGTAGTGGTGGTGGACACAGAGCGGCGGTGGTGGTCACAATATGTGGTGGTGCTTATGGTGGTGGTGGTATTTGTGGTAATTTTGGTGGTGACGGTGGTGGTGACAGTGATGGTGGTAGTGGTGGAGGTGGCAGTGGAGTTCCACCTGTGACCATCCTGTCTTATATTTGGACACAGTGTATGTAAGAATACATTATCCCATGTGCCCTTCCTTGTAGCTATTGTTTAATCCTAATCAGCCTGAAAGCAGCAGACCAGCAGGGGCCAGCCCCTTTTTTTTTCTATTTATAAGCTGATTGTAGAATTGGTTGCTATTTCTAGCCAATTAACTGACAATTTAGAGGCTCCCTCTCTTTCACTTGTGAAGTGTGTGTGTGTGTGTGTGTGTGTGTGTGTTAGTGTGTGTGTGTATGTGTGAGTGTGAGTGTGTATGTCTGAGTGTGCGCGTATATCTGTGTATGTATTTGTGCGAGACTGTGTGTGTATGCATGTGTGCCCGTGTGTGTGTGAGAGTGCATGTGTAAGTGTGTGTGTGAGTGTGTGTATTTGTGAAAATGTGTATGAGTGTGTGTGTGTGTGTGTGTGTGAGTGTGTATGTACGAGACTGCATGTGAGAGTCAGTGTGTGCATGTGTGAACATGTGTGTGTATATGGTGTGTGTGTGTATTTGTGTGAATATGTGTGTGTTTGTGTGAATGTGTGTGTGCGTGTGTGTTCCTAAATACGTGGGTGTAACAGTGTTGTTGTTGTTGGTGGTGGTGGTGGTGGTGGTGGTGGTGATAATGTTCCCTGCAGGAATGTTAATATAAAGGAAAAAGTTTTCTTCAGATAATTGTATTTATGTTTATACCTATGTGTGTGTGTCTGTGTGTGAGAGTGTGTGCGTGTGTGAGTATATACTTGTATGAAGGTACATGTATACATACATACCTACATATATATATACATATATATATATATATATATATATATATATATATATATATATATATATATATATATATA
>NC_142955.1:22319396-22324396 GCF_046866305.1 Octopus bimaculoides | reverse complement strand
TATATATATATATATATATATATATATATCTGTATATATATATACCTGTATATATATATATATATATATGTGTGTGTGTGTGTGTGTGTGTATACACATATATGGTATGTTATATATTTTATATATATATGTATTTTGTATGTCTGTACATATATATATATATATCTGTATATATATTTATATATACATAGCCATAGACACACACACACACATATGCACACACGCGCACACATACACACACATATGCACACACGCATACACATATGCACACACACGCGCACACACACACACACACACAGATATATATTATTGTGTGGTATATTTATTTACCTTTTCGGTATGTCCATTTTCTTCCCTGTTCAACGAGAAGCACCCGTCGTCGGAGGATTCAAGCCACAGTCATTCTCACGGGTTACAACGCATCCCACCATGGGGGCCCGCAGGCCCCACTGGTGCCGCGCAAAACGGCACTTCGATATTAATCCGTGATGAAGAGATGTCACCGTTGTTGCCGTTGTTAAGGTCGTTCTTGTTTGTGTACTTATTGTTATTACAGTCGCTTAATGTTATCGCTGTTCTTACTCGTAGTGTGATCGTTTTGTTGTTGTAGTTGTTTTTGCTGTTACTACTACTTACAATTGTTGCTGTATTGCTTTTGTTTTTTTTTTGCCAAATGTAGTTCGGTCCAGTCGCCGGACTTCGGTGCCAAGGAGTGCTTCAGAATATCCCAGGTAGGCCACTAATTTGTAATAATGCTCTGATGGAGTTTCGAAACCAGTATATCACAGAAAACCTGAGGGTACACACCGTTGAATAGTAACGGGGGCCGTGTCATCCAGTGCACCTCACCCCTTAGCGACGGGCCTACCCCGACTGTCGTCACAGTAGCTGCTATTTTGACTTATTCAGGCTGTAGATAATGTTGTTGTTATTGTTGTAGTTACTGCCATTTACTGATTCTGCTGTTGTTTTTGTTGTTGTTGTGGGTCTCGTTGCTTCTCAATTGAAATCCGAACCCGAAAACCGGACGTTCGCTTGTTAATCCACAAAAGCACGGCGATAAAATTACCTCCCTTCCAATACTTTCACATTAAAATGCACACTTCACTGCACAACACATCGATGCACACTCACACATCACTGCGCACACACACACACACACGCGCGCGCGCGCACGCACATGCACACACCCCGCGCGGTACCACCAGACGCCAGGCCGCACTACCGGCTCCCGGATTCGAACTCACCAATATTCAAGTTCGATCCACCATCAGACGACCGCCTTATATCCCCTTTCTTCCACCTTGGGAATATCCTTATACAACTATTTAGGACGGCAGCAATAGTCGTAGTAGTAGTAGTAGTGGTAGTAGTAGTAGTAGTGGTGGTGGTGGCAGTTTTCGTTTTTTGTTGCTGACGGCTATTGTTTGCCTGTTGCTGTTGTTGTTGCTAGTTATCTTGCAAGTCTTTCACACACACACACACACACACACACGCGCGCGCGAGCGCGCAACCACTCCCCACCACTTAACCTTTCCTTCCCAGTCTTCCAAACATTAACACACAGACACACACACACGAACTCACACACTATATACATACACATATATATATATATATATATATATATATATATATATGTGTGTGTGTACACACGCACATACAGACGTTTGTTTTCTCTATTTCGCATGCACATACACACACACACACCACACACCACACAAACATTTTTCTTCATGTTTCACACTCTCTCTTTCTCTCTCTGTAACATACAGTCTCTCTCTGCATCTTTCTTCTCTCTCTCTCTCTCAACCACGCACTTTTTCCAAGCATCTCTCTTTCATACATACTATCTGTCTGTCTGTCTGTCTATCTATCTATCCATTCCTCTATCTATCAATCTGTCTATCTATCTATCTATCTATCTACCTGTCTGTCTGTCTATCTATCTATCTATCTGTCTCTCTCTCCCTCTCTCTATCTATCTATCTATCTATCTATCTATCTATCTATCTGTCTCTCTCTTCCTCTCTCTATCTATCTATCTGTCTGCCTGTCTGTCTGTCTATTTATCTATCTATCCATTGTTCACTTACTCTCTCTCTGCATCTTTTCCTCTCTTTCACAAGCACACACATTCTGCCTCTCCTTTCTCCCTCTTTCTCTCTTTTCTGTTTCTCTTTCTTTCTTTTTTTTCCATCTCTTTTTCATTCCGTATCTCTCTTTCCTTCTCCCTTTCCATCTCTCTTTGTCAGTCCACCATTCTACCTCTTCTCTCTCTCTCTCTCTCTTTTCTTTCCATCTCTCCTTCACCCTGTCTTTCTCTCTCTTTCCTTCTCTTTTTCTGTCTCTTTCCATCTCTCTCTTTGTCAGTCCACCATTCTGCTTCACTTTCTTTCTCTCTGTCTTTCTTTCCATCTCTCCTTCACCCTGTCTTTCTCTCCTTCTCGCTTTCCATTTTTCTCTCTTTCTGAAATAGTCTCTCTTTCTATGCACACTCAAATACACACACACTCTCTCCTTCTCTACCTCTCTCACATACTCAGCATCTTTGCTTCTTTCTTCTCTCTCTTTCATGCTCTCTCTCACCCTCATTCTCTCTCTCTCTCTCTCTCTCTCTCATTCTTGCTTTTTTTCTCTCTCTCTTTCTGTCTCTCTCGCATACACACACACACACACACTGCATCACCCCCTATCTTTCATACATACACACACACATATGCAAACACTCACACACACTCTCATACACACACACACACACACACACTCACACTTACAGACTCACTTCATCTCCTCTCTCTCTCTCTCTCTCTCTCACTGTTTCCTATTTCTCTCTCTCATTCACACACTCACAACCTCACTCTGTCTCCTCTCTTCCACTTTCTCTCTCTCTCTCTCTCTCTCTCTCTCCCTCTCTCACATACACTCAACATCTTCCTCCTTCCTCTTTGTATCTCCCCCTCTCGCTCACACACATACTCTACTTATCTCTTTCTTTTCCATATTAATCGCTCTCTTCTCCCACTCTCAGTATTTTTCCTCCTCTTTCACATGCATATTACATATTTGCATACACACACATACAAACAAGCACATACACACACTAACACATACACACATACATACATTTCTGTATATATTTATGTACAAGCGATTCGTATGTGTTGTCTTAATGTTTTTAGTTAAGGCTTTCAATTCAGAGGGTCAAAGCTGTGAGGATCACTTTGGTGCAGGGTTAGTATGGCTTTATGTTTTAATAGATGACAAGTTGTTCAGATCCCCCAGGCATTGTTACAAGTCTTTTCTACCTTCATGTACACACACGCATCAACACACACATGCACCCTCCCCACATATCCCCCCCCCCATACGCACACACAAATGTATGCCTGTGCCTCAATGTATATATGTAAAAAAAGTAAAGCTCGCTCCTGAATCATATAGATTCATAAGGGCTGGTTTCCATGACACACACATATAAATATATATATATATATATATATATATGCGAGTAAAAATAAATACAAAAAAAGTGGTTTTGTATGATTGTGTATAGAGGAATATATTATTTTGTTTAAAAGAGTTCCAACACTGTCTGTTTTTTATGTTTTATTTATATTCCTGCAAAACCAATGTGGGATATAGAATATGGAATATACAATATATAATATAATATACAATATATAATATAAAATAAAAATGGATGGTACAAGGAAATAAAGTATTGAATGTCTTATTGAATATATGGAATATGTCTTATTGAATAGATGAAATATTGAGTGTTCAATATAAAGGATTAAAAGATAAAATATATAAAGATTAAATATATAAAGATTAAATATATAAAGGCGAATACGTATTTTCTATACCTTGTGGTATTTCATCATGGCCGGTATGACAGACTTTAACATATATATTGTCTGCTTGGTCTGGACACAAGTCCATCACAGGATGCTCATTTTTGCCATCGGAGCAATGTGAAATGAAGTGTTTTGCTCAAGAACACAATACATTGCCTGGTTCTGGAATCAAAACCACAATCTTACAATCATGAATCCAACATCCTAACCACTAAGCCATGCACCTCCTGTTTATGGAAGACCAGCATTTGGCCATGCATACCAGTCTCCCCTCTCCACACCACTGATGTTATCCAAGGGAAGGGCAAAGGGGCCAATACAGCTTGGCACCTGTGACATCACAACTCATTTCTACAGCTGAGTGAACTGGAGCAAGGTGAAATAAAGTGTCTTGCTCAAGAACACAACACACAGCCTGGTCTAGGAATTGAACTCACTATTTCATGACTGTGAGCCTGATGGTCTAACCACCAAGCCATGCACCTTCATAAATATATACACACACATATATATATATATATATATATACACACACACACACACACACACACACACACACATATATGCATTCAGCCGCAGAAACCAGACCAAAGCTGAGAGTACAGCTTGGCATACAGTACACCTAGCTGTAGGCTCAGCATCTTCTGACAAGCCGGCCAACCCATGCCAGTATGGTAAATAGACGTTAAATGATAGTGATGGTAGTAATGATGCTGATGATGATGATGATGACCTCCAAATGTGTTCTCTTGTAAGAAAAGTTTTGATAGAACAGCCCCTTACTACAACAATGCCCTTGAAGTGAGTGGATTCAAGGATAGGATTACCCACATATCCAATCAAAATTACAGTTTGGTTTAGAGATTGAGAAAAAAAGAAAATAAAAAAACTCTCAATCAGTAAAAAAAGTGAAAGGTCAGGAAATAAAAGCATTCCAGTGAGAGATATCGAAGAAAAATTAGTAGACCAAACAAAAGAAAGAAATATAGAAATAATCTTTTTTGTAAAATTACTTCTAAATCACTAAATGGAAATTCTGACTTTCAGCTCTCATCAACCAAGTCTGGGTAAATACACTGTCTCATTAAGAGTAGCTATAACTAGTTTCATAATATGAACTTATGAGTATGCTAGCAACAA
>NC_142955.1:22304396-22314396 GCF_046866305.1 Octopus bimaculoides | reverse complement strand
CACTTTATCCATAACTTTCTCCATCCTTTATCTACCCTGTACCCACAAGTGTTTCTTTCCTATAACCACCCCATATACATCAATGTATTTTACTTCTGTCTCTATCTCTGTATCTTCCTATATCCACCCCTTTATCCCTCACTCCATCCACCCTCTCTCCACCCAGTATCCACCTCTGTTCCATTCCTGCATCTACCCCTATATCTAATCAATATTTTCCTCTGTGTGTGCTCTTATGTCTATTCAGAAGTCCCCCCCCTCATATCCACCCCATATCTATCGCATATTTCTTCTTCTATTTACATCTGTATCACTCTTGCTACTATCCTGTATTAACCGATGTGCTCACCCCTATATCTACCCCTATATCTATCTGTGTCCACCCCTGTATCTTACCTCTGTATACTCTCCTTCTAATCACATCCTATTCTAGCTCTGCAGCTACCCCTATATCTACCACAGTAGCAACTTCTATATCTAACACTAATTCCACCCCTATATTGTAACATAACACTTGCAATTGTACCTTCTCTGCTAACCACCCCTATATCTACCTAAGTATCCACCCCTATATCTACCTAAGTATCCATCCCTACATCTATCTTTAATTCACCTTGTATTTCAACCCCTTTAATCCACCCCTCTAATCATCTGCATATCTACCCCTCTATATCTACCTCGGTATCCACCCCTGCAACTTACCTTTGTATTCATCACTCTAATCATCTCTGTATCTACCTGTGTTTAACCCTATATCTAACTCTGCATCTACCCCTAAATCTACCTCTATATATCCACCCTTCTGCTTCTCAACACCTACACTTCTAAACACCCCTCTACATAGCTTTGTAGCTACCCCTGTATCTACCTCTATATCCACCCATACACCTAACTCTGTGTCCACCCCTATATCTTAACCTTTCCCTTCCCTTTGTATCCACTCCTCTAATCATTCGTCTATCTACCTCTATATCTACCCCTATATCTCTGCATCCACCCCTATATTTTAACCCTTTCCCCCCCTTACCATTGTATCCACCCCTCTAATCACCCTTCTATCTACCCCTATGTCCAACCATATATCTCTGTGTCCACCCTTATATCTTAACCCTTCATTCCCTTATCATTGCATTCACCCCTCTAATCACCCTTATATCTACCTCTAGCTAGCTTATATCTACCTCTGTATCCACCCCTTTATTCACAACTCCATCCACCCTATATCCACCCCATTGTACAATAGCAGGTCTATTTAAAGCACACAGCACAACTTCAACAGCGCATTGAAGGCAAGCTGTTGCTACCGGTGAGAGCGACGGTGGTGAGGGCCTGTAAGGGGTAGCGGCAGACGTAGTGAGTGAATATAGGGGTAGCTGTGCTGTTGTAGTCTTGTGGTAGTGTTATGGTGGAAGTGGAGATGGTGGTGATGGTGTGTGTGTGTGTGTGTGTGTTGGTGAAGGTTTTGAGTTTGTTTTTTTTTTGATGAGGTAAAGCAGTGTTGTTGCTGGAGGTAGTGGTGGTGGTGGCAGTGGTGGTGGTGTTGGTGTTGGTGGTGGTGGTGTTGGTGGTGGTGGTGTTGGTGGTGGTGGTGTTGGTGGTGTTGGTGGTGGTGTTAGTGGTGGTGGTAGTGGCAGTGGTGTTGGCGGCGGCGGTGGCCGTCGTGGTAGTGGTGGTGGTATCGGCGGTGGTAGTGGGGGGTGTCACTGTTGAGATGGGTCACAGCAGCAGGGGTAGAGGGAGGAGAGAGGGGTGGGCTTCCGTGGAGTAATTGGCCACAGCGATGTTGATGATGATCACGGCGGCTATGGCGATGATGTTGGTAGTAGTAGTAGTAGTAGAAGTAGTAGTAGTAGAAGTAGTAGTAGTAACTGTGATAGTCGCGAGATGGCGCTGGGGGTAGTGCTTGCGATGGCTGTTACGTTAGAGATGGTATTATTAGTACAATAGAGACAAGACGCAATTGGTGGTTGTGTATAAGTCTGTATAAGACCAATGGAATGATGATGATGATGATGATGATGATGATGATGATGATGATGATGATGATGATGATGATGATGATGATGATGATGATGATGATGGTGGTGGTGGTGGTGGTGGTGGTAGTAGTGGTGGTGGTGGCGGAGGTGGTAGAGGGGAGGGGATCGTATGAAAGCCATAGTTATACTAATGGTGGTGGTGGTAAGATGTGGGGGGAGGGGTGACAGTGAAAGAAGCGTGTGGGGGGGTAGCGGGGGTGGTGGATGCTGCGAGGTATGCAGTGTTGGGTGGTGTTGGGGTGGCGAGGATGGTGGTGGTGGTGGTGGTGGTGGTGGGTAGGGTGGAGTAGAGTAAGGGGTGTCGGGTAGGGTAGGGTAGCGATGGGGTAACGGTGGTGGTGGTGGTGGTGGGGGTTTGGTTGTGGAACGTCTGACAAACCGGAGAAATAAACTGTACAAGACTGAATGAAATGATTAGAAGAGAGACAGAGAGACAGACAGACCGGGAGACGGGGAGAGAGAGATAAAGAGACAGAGAGACAGATAGATAAATATACCGGTAGATAGAAAGAGAGAGAAAGAGAGAGAGAGAAATAGAGAAAGAGTAGGTATAGAGATGTTGAGAAAAGATAGAGACAGAGGGGAAAGGCAGATAGAAAGAGAAGGGACAGAAGGAGAGATGGAGGGAGAAAGAAAGAAGAAAGATAAAGAGAGAAAGAGCAAAAGAGAGATAGAGAAAGGGAGAGAATTGGGAGGGAAGGAGAGGGAGAAAGTGTGAGAGAAAGAGAAATAAGAAAAGGGAGAGGGAGATAGAAAGAGAAAGAGAAAGGACCGAGAGAGAAGGAGGGATAAAGAGAGAGAAAAGGAAAGGGAAATAGAGAGGGAGAGAAAGGGTAAGCGGGATAGTGAGAGAAATGGAGATAAAGAGTAAGAGGAAGAGGGATAGACAGGGAAAGGCAGATAGTGAAAGAGGTGGAAAAGATACGGAGGAAGAGTAAGAGAGAGAGAGTTCACAATTGGTGGTGGTGGTATGTAGATGGAGGAGAAGGAGGAGGAGGAGAAAGTAAAAAAATAAGTGGAGTGGGAGAAGATGAAAGACGAGGATGGAGTAAGATGGTACGTAGGTGGAGGTACGAGAGGAGGAGGAGGAGAAAAGAAGTGAAAGGAGGCTAAGAGTAGTGTGAAGAGGGTGTAAAGTTGAAGGTAGAGAGGTGCAGTCAAGGAGGGAGAAAGAGAGAGGAGGAGGAGGAGGAAGACTGTTCGAACGACGTTGGGGTAAAAGAGGAAGAGGAGAATTAAATAGTGTGAAGGGGGTGTAAAGTTAAAAAGAGGGTGAAGTGAAGGAGGGAGAGAGAAAGAGAGAGAGAGGAGGAGGGAACCGGCTTGGAGCTAGTGGTGGTCGTAAGGGAGTAAGGGGGAGAGGAGGATAGAAATAGTGTGAAGAGGGTGTAGTGAAGGGGAGAGGGAAGCCGAGTGATGTTACATAGGTGGTGGGTTGATGGTGGTGATGGTGAGAGTAAAGGAGGAAGTGGAAGAGGAGAACGAAATAGTGGGAAGAGGGTGTAAAAAATAAAAACTCATTTGAATGAGAGGCAAAGGGGGAGAAGAGAAAGTGTGTGTGTATGTGTGTGTGTGTGTGTGTGTATATATATGTGAGTGTAACTGTTTTGTGTAGGGGATGTGGTGTGCAGGGGAGGAAGCTGTTTGTGTATGCATGCGTGTATGTGTGCGTGTGTGCATGTACGTGTGCTTCTGGTGAAGAGGAAGACGTTGCATTTGTAGCGAGGAAGTTACAGCAATGTGTGTGTGTGTGTGTGTGTATGTATGTGTGTATGTATGTGTGTATGTCTATGCGCGACTTGTTGTTTGTGTAGGTGTGTTGTGGGAGGTAAAAGCTGTGTGTATGTGTGTGTGCGTATGTGGACGCATGTCTGCGTGTGTGTGTTGGGGAAGTTGTTGTAGAGGGGGAGGAGCACAGCTTTGTATGTAGGAGGAAGGGGCTTCTATGAGTGTGAAGGGTGCTTTGTGGGTGAAAGTGGGAGGAAGGTATTGGTAGACGTGGTGTGTGTGTGTGTGTGTGTATGTGAATGTGTGGGTGTGTGTGTAAGTGTTGTCTGAATGTGTGTGTGTATATATATATATGTGTGCGTGTGTAAACAGTACCTCCTCCCGTTGCCCCGCTGATGCTACGCAAACTATAAATAAACAGAATACATTGGCCAGGACAGGACGGAGAAGAAGAAGCGTTGCCATGGTGAGAGAGAGACAGAGAGAGAAAGAAAGTAAGAGAGAGAGAGAAAGAGAGAGAGAGAGAAAAAGTAAGAGTCTCTCTATCTATTTCTTTTCCTCCTCTTTCTCTCAAACTCATTCTCTCTCTCTCTCTCTCTAAATATATATATATAGACTCTTTTACTCTTTTACTTGTTTCAGTCATTTGACTGCGGCCATGCTGGAGCACCGCCTTTTAGTCGAATCAAATCGACCCCAGGACTTATTCTTTGTAAGCCTAGTACTTATTCTATCAGTCTCTTTTACCGAACCGCTAAGTTACGGGGACATAAACACACCAGCATCGGTTGCCAAGCGATGTTGGGGGGACAAACACAGACACACAAACATATATATATATATATGTATACATATATACGACGGGCTTCTTTCAGTTTCCGTCTACCAAATCCACTCACAAGGCTTTGGTCGGCCCGAGGCTATAGTAGAAGACACTTGCCCAAGGTGCCACGCAGTGGGACTGAACCTGGAACCATGTGGTTGGTAAGCAAGCTACTTACCACACAGCTACTCCTGCGCCTATTATATACATTATATACAGAGTGAAAGAGAGAAAGTGAAGAGGACAAAAGAAAAATGGGAGAAGTCATAGTAACGGGGGGGGGGGGTAGCAGTAAGAGAGAAGGAGAAAGAAATAGAAAAAGAGATATAGTATAAAAGGAGTAAAGAATAGAGACGGAGAGGAAAAAATAGATTGAGAGAGAGAGAAAGAAAGTGTGTGTGTGTGTGGAAGTGAAAGTGGGAGATTTAGAAGAGGAAGATAAAAAGAGAAGTCATGGTAACGGGGGGAGAGTGGGAGTAAGAGAGTGGGAACGAGAAAGGGAGAAATAGAAGGAAGGAGTCGTGATGTAAAGAAAGAGGGTGAGAGAAAAGAGAGAGAGAGATAGAGAATGAAAGATATATGGAAAGATAGGGGAGAGACAGACAGATAGATAGAGAGAGAGAGTGTGTGTGTGTGTGTAAAAGAGATATTGCGTAGAAATTGAGAGAAATGTGATGTAGAAGCACAAACACATACATACATATACATGTACATATACATATACATACATATACATGTACCCGCATATTGACGGAATACCATATATGGATATATATCAACACATGCGTATAAACACATATACATAGTCATTTCTGTTAAAGTGAATGAGAGATACACATGAAAATAAACACACACTCTCACTAGAGAGCCAGATATATATATATATATTTCATCATGTAACCTCGTGGGCATCGGTACCATTTTCCTCTTTCTCCGTTCTTCCATTCTCCGAACTTTCCATCTTTCCGACGAAGGGCTACGCCCGAAACGTCATACACTCTCTCTTTCCTTTCCTGAGCGTCCAATAATACTATCCATATCACGTCCTCACTTTGTTGTTTTTTTGTTTTTTTGTTAATGTGTTTTTGAACTATATATATATATATATATATATATATATATATATATATATATAGATAGATAGATAGATAGATAGATAGATAAATAGATAGATAGATAGATAGATAGATAGATAGATAGGTAGATATATAGATTGACAGATAGATAGATAGAGACAGACAGACAGATAGATAGATAGATAGATAGATAGATTGATAGATAAATAGATGAATTGATATATATATATATATATATATATATATATATATATATATAGTGAAGTATATTTGCCATTTAAATGTGGCTGACCCCTAAGGGTGGATGTTACTGTTGCTTTTAGCCCCAGGAGAACATCTCCTCCAGCTGGCTTATCGACGTCGATAAGCCAGCTGGAGGAGATGTTCTCCTGGGGCTAAAAGCAACAGTAACATCCACCCCTCGGGGTCAGCCACATTTAAGTGGCAAATATACTTCACTTTATCGTGCAGTTACTGTTAACACCTCGTTCAGAGATTTAACATTGCTATATATATATATATATATATATATATATACAGAGAGAGAGAGAGAGAGAGAGAGAGAGATAGCTAGCTAGCTAGATAGATAGATAGATATGTAGGGGTGAACTATTATTGGCTGATCCAAAAGTCTCGTCAATACTGCCACAACTTCCCACAGACAGTTCTTTCCTCAACAAAACACACACACACACACAAATGCGCTGAAAATAGTGCATCGACTAAACAGTACCATCATTACATCATCACCATTAGCAACAACAACAACAACTGCAGACTGTCCTGGGTTGCCATGTGCAGCCAGCACAGCTGGTGCTCGCTGCACAAGGTAACTGCATTGTGTAGCTTGCGTAGTACTCTTCCTCAGTCTCTATAACATCCTTTTGTGGCGCTCAACTGGCAGCATCCTTAGGGCGTTGGCTAAAATGCTTCACAGTACCAGTTGAGGCTGTGTCTGCTCTGAGTTCAAATCCTGCCAACGCCAACTTTGCATTTAATCGCTGGCAGGACCCTCACCAGCATTTCTTTGGGCTCTTTAGATTCTGAGTTCAAATTCTGCTGAGGCCTAGTTTTGGCAGTGGGGTTGATGAAATTGTTATGCCTCAACGCTACTTGTAGATTTAGTGATCAAGCATGGTGACACACACGCATATATTTATATATATGTATATATATACCTACATATATATATATATATATATGTATAAAGAATGAGATAAAGAGATCAATGGCATAAATAAATTTATATTTTATGTAGAACGTCTTACAGCTGTTTCAGGGAAAATTCAATGTATCCCTTCATCGGAGACGGTAATAGTAGAAGATAAGGATTATTACATCTATATTGAAGTTTCCCTGAAACAGCTGTAAGACATTCTACATAAAATATAAATTTATTTATGCCATTGGTCTCTTTATCTCATTCTTTTTATATATACACACACGCTAATACACCACCCATGTTATATTCCCCATTCATGTTGCAACCACATCAGGGGCAAAACTAGTCGATATACAGCACTTACTTGGTATTACCTGTATCCTTAGGCTTTGGTTGACTCCATTACCCTTCATATATATATATATATATATATATATATATATATATATATATATATACATATATATATATATATAAACATACATACATACCTACATACATACATACATATATATATATATATATATATATATATATATATATATATATATATCACACCACGCACACCACACCAATACCCTCGCATCACACCACGCACACACTACAACTGACCAACTACTTTCTCCCTTTCTCCCTTCCCCCATTTTCACACTACATACGTCAAGATCACCAGCAGTCTACCTCCCACACACAGCCCCTCGTTCCCGATCACCGTTCGTTATCTCCCCCTTTCTTAGCTCTCCTGAAATAAAAATTTCTAACTTCCGGTCAGTCATTGTTATGATCGGCCATTATTATGATTGACCGTTGACTGAACACTATTCAATTTTTTTTTTCTCCGTGTTTTTCTCCTTGTCTCCGTATTCTTTCTGTTGAAGAGCGTAGCTCGAAACGTCAAAGACTTTCCGTATTCCCGAGCGTCATACTAATATATACTTTTGTTATTTACACCACCTGTCCTCGTCTGTTGTTATTTTTTGTATATTCTCCCATATATATATATATATATATATATAGTCCACCCTGTAAAGTGGTTGGCACTAGGAAAGGCATCCAGCTGTAGAAACCATGCCAAAACAGACAGCAGAGCTTGGCGGTCTCTTGTGACTTGCGAGTTCCTGTCAAACTTTCCTACCCATGCCAGCATGGAAAACAGACATTAAATGACGACGATATGATATTATACAATATGCATTAAGCTCTTAAAAATGTAGCCATGCTGTCATTTCAAAAACGAGGTCAGTGCAATTTTAATTATATCATTTATACGTGATAGTTAGTCCTTGAATTTCAAAGAAACACACCATCGATTGGATAACCTAAACCCCTCCAACCGAACCAGATAAGATTTGCCAGACTAGTGCAGCTTTATTCTGCTTCGCAGATGAGTGCATGCCTGCATGAAACTGGTGATGTCATGGTTGGAGGAGATGCGTTTGTGTCTCTGTTGATATTTCGCGTATAAATGTTTTTGTATGTATGTATGTGTATGTTTTGGTTTGCATGTACATCAGATTGCATGCATCCCCACCCATACAAAAACATACATACAAACTCACATGCATACAGTTGCATATATATATATATGTATATATATATATATATGTGCATGTATGTATGTATGTGAATGTATGTGCGTGTATATATATATGTATATGAGTATATGTGTATGTATGTATGTATATATATATATATCATCATCATCATCATCATCACCGTTTAACGTCCGCTTTCCATGCTAGCATGGGTTGGACGATTTGACTGAGGACTGGTGAAACCGGATGGCAACACCAGGCTCCAATCTAATTACATATATATATATATATATATATATATATATATATATATATGTACATATATATATATATATATATATATATATATATATATATATATGTATATATATATATATATATATATATATATATATATATATATATATATATATGTACATATATATATATATATATATATATATATATATATATATATATATATGTATATATATATATATATATATATATATATATATATATATACATATATATATATGTATATATATATATATATATATATATATATATATATATATATATATATATATATATATATATATGTATGTATATATTATAAAAATACAAAAATGGGATATCCTATTTTTGTATTTTTTATATATAAAATATAGCGGCGTACATACACTTTGGTCTCTCTCTCTCTCTCTCTCTCTCTCTCTCTCTCTCTCTATATATATATATATATATATATATATATATATATATATATATATATATATATATATATATATACATACATACACACATGCATAGACATGCATATGCATAATGGTCATCTTTTTACTTTCCATCTACCAATTTGTCTCACAAGCCAGAGGTCAGCCAGGAATAAGAGTGCAAGACACTTGACCAAAGTGACAAACCAGAAGATTAAAGGCAAAATTGCAAGGCTGTGAACCAAACTTCTTAAGTACAATAATAATAATAATAATAATAATAATAATAATAATACCAGGCAGTGGCTCTCATGGCTTCTGATCTTAACTGATTGGAAGTGGTTATCACGTACATTATTTTGTCTTGGTATAAAAAGATGGGCCACAGCAAATATTCTGCTTAATACCACAGATTTGCTTGTCAGTTGTTTGACCTTAACCAGTTGAGCATGTCCCTTGGTGGCTGACGATATGTGCATCTCTGGTCACGAGCAGAAGTAGTGGGGGAGCATCATAGCCATGTACTGAGAGGAATTCTTTGGGGTTTGGATAATTCACCTTTGGAAACATGGGTGTTTTGCTCAACATCCTTAAACAAACCTTATTCAGGGACCTTTTGAGTGGGATGGGCTACTCGACCTGAAGAAAATTCTAACTGGGCCCCACCTATGAGGTCATGCGCTGTTTATCTTGATATAAGATCACCATGTTGCATACATATTGTTGTATTGTTACCTGGTGTACCCTTATCAGACGGGTAGTCATGATGGGTATATTGGGCTTTGCATATTTTACCCCAGTGTCACTTTGATGGCATGCACTGCTCTCTCACTCAATAATAATAATAATAATAATAACATTGGAAAAATACCTTAGGAATGAGAACCCAGGTTTGAAATTTCCCCAAGACACCTGATGAAGGCTGGAGGGTATATCAGCCGA